>NW_025747329.1:0-60724 GCF_021184085.1 Oncorhynchus gorbuscha
CCACATTTTCCAGTCCCTCACCCTCTCACCTCCTCTCCCCCTCCCTCACCTCCCTCTCCCCCCCACTCCCTCCCTCCTCTCCCCTCACCTCCCCCTCCCCCTCCCTCACCTCCTCTCCCCACTCCCTCCCTCAGCTCCTCTCCCCCCCCCCCTCCCCTCCTCTCCCCCCCTCCCTCCCTCCTCCCTCCCTCCCTCCCCCTCCCTCCCTCACCTCCTCCCCCACTCCCTCCCTCACCTCCTCTCCCCACTCCCTCCCTCACCTCCTCTCCCCACTCCCTCCCTCACCTCCTCTCCCCCGTCCACCTACCTGTTGGATGGGTTGAGTTCGTTCTGCCATTTTAGCTGTCCGTTCTCCAGCACAGAGTCATACCACAACACCATACTACCAGGGACTCTCTCGTGCATCTGGTCCGTCAGATAACGTAGAAACAGAGGAGTGTTCTTCACAGCAGTCTCCTAATTACACGAGAGGAGACGGAGGGCAGGGAACATACACGTTATCAATCATCGACGTGCTTCCCAAATGGCCCCTCTCTGTCCCCATAGTCCACTACTTTAGACCAGGGCCCATTAAGGCTGCACTGTTGTCATGTTGTACGTGGCAGGCCAACGTGTTTCCCAAATGGCCCCCTCTGTCCCCATAGTCCACTACTTTAGACCAGGGCCCATTAAGGCTGCACTGTTGTCATGTTGTACGTGGCAGGCCAACGTGTTTCCCAAATGGCCCCCTCTGTCTCCATAGTCCACTACTTTAGACCAGGGCCCATTAAGGCTGCACTGTTGTCATGTTGTACGTGGCAGGCCAACGTGTTTCCCAAATGGCCCAGTCTGTCCCCATAGTCCACTACTTTAGACCAGCAGATTAAGGCTGCACTGTTGTCATGTTGTACCACAGGTTCATACCCAGTAATGGCTCTCTGTCTCCATAGTCCACTACTTTAGACCAGGGCCCATTAAGGCTGCACTGTTGTCATGTTGTACGTGGCAGGCCAACGTGTTCACAGCACAGTAATACAGGTCAGTATACTGTAGGACAGCAGATAACAGGGAGGCTGTAGACCTAAAGGAGACTTGTCATTGTTCTGGGTTCAGCACAGTAATGCAGGTCAGTATACTGTAGGACAGCAGATAACAGGGAGGCTGTAGACCTAAAGGAGACTTGTCATTGTTCTGGGTTCAGCACAGTAATACAGGTCAGTATACTGTAGGACAGCAGATAACAGGGAGGCTGTAGACCTAAAGGAGACTTGTCATTGTTCTGGGTTCAGCACAGTAATGCAGGTCAGTATACTGTAGGACAGCAGATAACAGGGAGGCTGTAGACCTAAAGGAGACTTGTCATTGTTCTGGGTTCAGCACAGTAATGCAGGTCAGTATACTGTAGGACAGCAGATAACAGGGAGGCTGTAGACCTAAAGGAGACTTGTCATTGTTCTGGGTTCAGCACAGTAATGCAGGTCAGTATACTGTAGGACAGCAGATAACAGGGAGGCTGTAGACCTAAAGGAGACTTGTCATTGTTCTGGGTTCAGCACAGTAATGCAGGTCAGTATACTGTAGGACAGCAGATAACAGGGAGGCTGTAGACCTAAAGGAGACTTGTCATTGTTCTGGGTTCAGCACAGTAATGCAGGTCAGTATACTGTAGGACAGCAGATAACAGGGAGGCTGTAGACCTAAAGGAGACGTGTCATTGTTGACGTTCTGGGTTCAGCACAGTAATACAGGTCAGTATACTGTAGGACAGCAGATAACAGGGAGGCTGTAGGGGAATATAGTGCACTACTTATAGGGAATAGAGGGGGAATATAGTGCACTAGTTATAGGAAATGGAGGAGGAATATAGGGCACTACTTATAGGGAATAGAGGGGGAATATAGTGCACTAGTTATAGGGAATAGAGGGGGAATATAGTGCACTAGTTATAGGGAATAGAGGGGGAATATAGTGCACTACTTATAGGGAATAGAGGGGGAATATAGTGCACTAGTTATAGGAAATGGAGGAGGAATATAGGACACTACTTATAGGGAATAGAGGGGGAATATAGGGCACTACTTATAGGGAATAGAGGGGTAATATAGTGCACTAGTTATTGGGAATATAGGGCACTACTTATAGGGAATAGAGGGGGAATATAGTGCACTAGTTATAGGGAATAGAGGGGGAATATAGTGCCATTTTTCAACGCACCCACAACATAATGAAAACCAACGTCTCTATCGCACAGCAATAGACAAGTTTAGTACAGAATAACAAACTGTTAAAAGTTATAAAACTCACACCGAGAGGGTTCTCGATGTTGATCAGCCAACCATCGAAGCCGTAACAGTGGGCTATCTGAACCAGCCTGTCAGCTACGGCCCTGTAAGACTCCTCCTCTTTCAGGAAGACCTCGCACATCTTCCCCCCGTCCGTCCACTCAGTGATGAAGGTGCCTGGAGAACAAGCCAATCACAGCCGTCGATCAGTCACTGTGGAACTCAAACAGACCAATCAGCAGTGTGACTTTGAGGCCGTCAGATCGGCACCTATATTCTCAACGTGAGCCCTATCAGTACTGAAGAAGGCAAATGTCCCAACCGTTTCAGAAATGAATCCAACACTTAGAATATAATCTGTTTGATATTGAAGGCTTGTGTTCTCTCTCATGTACATTGTGTAAACTATTATAATTTCATCTGTTAGGTTCAACCCCTTATTGTGTACATCTCACTGTATATGACCTGAGTGAGACAGTCACTCCGACACACACACAGTCACGTACACAGTGAGACAGTCACTCTGACACACACAGTCACGTACACAGTGAGAGAGTCACTCCGACACACACACACAGTCACGTACACAGTGAGAGAGTCATTCCGACACACACACACAGTCACGTACACAGTGAGAGAGTCATTCCGACACACACACACAGTCACGTACACAGTGAGAGAGTCACTCCGACACACACACACAGTCACGTACACAGTGAGAGAGTCACTCCGACACACACACACAGTCACGTACACAGTGAGACAGTCACTCTGACACACACAGTCACGTACACAGTGAGAGAGTCACTCCGACACACACACACAGTCACATACACAGTGAGAGTCACTCCGACACACACACAGTCACGTACACAGTGAGAGAGTCACTCCGACACACACACACAGTCACATACACAGTGAGAGAGTCACTCCGACACACACACACAGTCACGTACACAGTGAGAGAGTCACTCCGACACACACACACAGTCACATACACAGTGAGACAGTCACTCTGACACACACAGTCACGTACACAGTGAGACAGTCACTCTGACACACACAGTCACGTACACAGTGAGAGAGTCACTCCGACACACACAGTCACGTACACAGTGAGAGAGTCACTCCGACACACACAGTCACATACACAGTGAGACAGTCACTCCGACACACACACACAGTCACGTACACAGTGAGACAGTCACTCTGACACACACAGTCACGTACACAGTGAGAGAGTCACTCCGACACACACACACAGTCACGTACACAGTGAGACAGTCACTCCGACACACACAGTCACGTACACAGTGAGAGAGTCACTCCGACACACACACACAGTCACATACACAGTGAGTCACTCCGACACACACACAGTCACGTACACAGTGAGAGAGTCACTCCGACACACACACACAGTCACATACACAGTGAGAGAGTCACTCCGACACACACACACAGTCACGTACACAGTGAGAGAGTCACTCCGACACACACACAGTCACGTACACAGTGAGACAGTCACTCTGACACACACAGTCACGTACACAGTGAGAGAGTCACTCCGACACACACACACAGTCACATACACAGTGAGACAGTCACTCTGACACACACAGTCACGTACACAGTGAGAGAGTCACTCCGACACACACACACAGTCACATACACAGTGAGTCACTCCGACACACACACAGTCACGTACACAGTGAGAGAGTCACTCCGACACACACACACAGTCACATACACAGTGAGAGAGTCACTCCGACACACACACACAGTCACGTACACAGTGAGACAGTCACTCCGACACACACACAGTCACATACACAGTGAGACAGTCACTCTGACACACACAGTCACGTACACAGTGAGACAGTCACTCTGACACACACAGTCACGTACACAGTGAGAGAGTCACTCCGACACACACACAGTCACGTACACAGTGAGACAGTCACTCTGACACACACAGTCACGTACACAGTGATACATGTGAAAACCACAGACTAAAGCCTACAGGTCACAAACAATAGAGGTTTTAAAAGTGAAACTAAACCTCTCGACTGGCTGAGAAAGTAGAGCAGCGTCTCTCCAACACAGTAGGAGTGTAGACAACACTTCCTCTGAGTGGTAGACAACACTTCCTCTGAGTGGTAGACAACACTTCCTCTGAGTGGTAGATAACACTTCCTCTGAGTGTAGACAACACTTCCTCTGAGTGTAGACAACACTTCCTCTGAGTGTAGACAACACTTCCTCTGAGTGTAGACAACACTTCCTCTGAGTGTAGACAACACTTCCTCTGAGTGGGAGACAACACTTCCTCTGAGTGTAGACAACACTTCCTCTGAGTGATAGACAACACTTCCTCTGAGTGGTAGACAACACTTCCTCTGAGTGGTAGACAACACTTCCTCTGAGTGGTAGACAACACTTCCTCTGAGTGATAGACAACACTTCCTCTGAGTGGGAGACAACACTTCCTCTGAGTGGTAGACAACACTTCCTCTGAGTGATAGACAACACTTCCTCTGAGTGATAGACAACACTTCCTCTGAGTGGTAGACAACACTTCCTCTGAGTGGTAGACAACACTTCCTCTGAGTGGTAGACAACACTTCCTCTGAGTGGTAGACAACACTTCCTCTGAGTGGTAGACAACACTTCCTCTGAGTGGTAGACAACACTTCCTCTGAGTGATAGACAACACTTCCTCTGAGTGATAGACAACACTTCCTCTGAGTGTAGACAACACTTCCTCTGAGTGGTAGACAACACTTCCTCTGAGTGGTAGACAACACTTCCTCTGAGTGTAGACAACACTTCCTCTGAGTGTAGACAACACTTCCTCTGAGTGTAGACAACACTTCCTCTGAGTGTAGACAACACTTCCTCTGAGTGTAGACAACACTTCCTCTGAGTGTAGACAACACTTCCTCTGAGTGGGAGACAACACTTCCTCTGAGTGGGAGACAACACTTCCTCTGAGTGATAGACAACACTTCCTCTGAGTGATAGACAACACTTCCTCTGAGTGATAGACAACACTTCCTCTGAGTGTAGACAACACTTCCTCTGAGTGTAGACAACACTTCCTCTGAGTGTAGACAACACTTCCTCTGAGTGTAGACAACACTTCCTCTGAGTGTAGACAACACTTCCTCTGAGTGGTAGACAACACTTCCTCTGAGTGGTAGACAACACTTCCTCTGAGTGTAGACAACACTTCCTCTGAGTGGTAGACAACACTTCCTCTGAGTGTAGACAACACTTCCTCTGAGTGTAGACAACATTTCCTCTGAGTGTAGACAACACTTCCTCTGAGTGTAGACAACACTTCCTCTGAGTGTAGACAACACTTCCTCTGAGTGGTAGACAACACTTCCTCTGAGTGTAGACAACACTTCCTCTGAGTGGGAGACAACACTTCCTCTGAGTGGGAGACAACACTTCCTCTGAGTGATAGACAACACTTCCTCTGAGTGTAGACAACACTTCCTCTGAGTGTAGACAACACTTCCTCTGAGTGGTAGACAACACTTCCTCTGAGTGGTAGACAACACTTCCTCTGAGTGGTAGACAACACTTCCTCTGAGTGGTAGACAACACTTCCTCTGAGTGGTAGACAACACTTCCTCTGAGTGGTAGACAACACTTCCTCTGAGTGAAGGCAGAAAACAGACTGGTGGAAACCAGTAGTGTACAATAATGTACTACATACTGTAATACTGTACCACTTTCACACTGCTGGGCCGGCCAGAATGAACCTAACCGTGATGACTTGAATATTTTGACATTTCAGCATGCTTCACGACACATTTACCAGGCCCACTTAGACCCTACAGCTGGGGTTCGGCTCGGTTCGGCTCGGTACTGTGAAAAGATATATAACTACAAGGGCATTATTGACTCCCAATAATGTCTGTTTTCTCCCAAAGTGTGCACTTGTTCACTTCCCTTCATGGATTTGACAGGAAATGACTGTTATAAAAAAAAACTCCCCTCTCTACCCCCATCTCTATACCAATCCAATGTTTTCCCATTCGTGGGGAGTAGTGAACAAGTACACACTTGTTCAGGAGGAAAGAGAGATTATTGGGACTTGGCCCCGTTGAGTCTCACCCAGGACGATGACTCCGTGTCGGTGAGCAGCGTTGGTCCAGACGGCAGGGGGGATGGTCACCGTGTTGTGGCTGAAGTAGTTAAACACGTCGATGTACTGCCAGTGGTAGAACACATAGGGGGCATCCGACTCTGCTCCCTGCAGAAACCTGAGGGGGAGAGGTCAGGGGTCAAAGGTGAGAGGGAATTTAGTCCAAAAAGGGACTTCCAACACAAGGAGTACGTTGTTATGTGAGAATTTAGTAACAGCCTATCGTAGAAGAGTCATGAGTGTGCAAACAAAGTCTACTTGTGGCAGTTCAGTGTTTCACAGGTGAGAGTTCAGAGGTGAGAGGTCAACCTACCTGTCATCCAGGTATCCGCCCATCATGTCGTGACTCACCAGAGTCCGGTGCGGCGTGCTGGCCAGAGAAGGCTCCCGATTGGCCAGGGGCACCGTCGCCACGTTGAAGGGGTTGGCCTCGCTGCGTTTCCACGACAACAGCTCCTCCAGGGACTGAAGGCCGGAGCTGATTGGCTCGGTGGTATCCGGGTCATAATGCTTAGCTGTAAAGGGAAAGGCACAGATTGGTTCGTTCTTTGTGCTTTAGGTAACATTTGAGTTTTCACTGAATACGGTTGATTACTGTGTCTTCAGGTCGGCCTGGCAACCAAACAACTGTGTGAGCAGAACGAACAGGGACAGTATCACTATAACCTGAGTGTAAAGAGCTATTTCATCATTCCACTGTCCTGTCATTTCCTAAGGATGAAAACCCTTCTGAAACTCAGAGGCTCTGCGCTGTTAGACAGTCTATATTATGTACTGTTATACAGTCTATACTCTGTATACAGTCTATACTCTGTACTGTTATACAGTCTATACTCTGTACTGTTATACAGTCTATACTCTGTACTGTTAGACAGTCTATACTCTGATACAGTCTATACTCTGATACAGTCTATATTCTGTACTGTTATACAGTCTATACTCTGATACAGTCTATACTCTGTACTGTTAGACAGTCTATACTCTGATACAGTCTATACTCTGATACAGTCTATACTCTGTACTGTTATACAGTCTGCACTCTGTACTGTTAGACAGTCTATACTCTGTACTGTTAGACAGTCTATACTCTGATATAGTCTATACTCTGTACTGTTATACAGTCTATACTCTGTACTGTTATACAGTCTATACTCTGTACTGTTATACAGTCTATACTCTGATACAGTCTATACTCTGTATACAGTCTATACTCTGTACTGTTATACAGTCTATACTCTGTACTGTTAGACAGTCTATACTCTGATACAGTCTATACTCTGTACTGTATACAGTCTATACTCTGTATACAGTCTATACTCTGTACTGTTATACAGTCTATACTCTGTACTGTTATACAGTCTATACTCTGTACTGTTATACAGTCTATACTCTGTTATACAGTCTATACTCTGTACTGTTATACAGTCTATACTCTGTACTGTTATACAGTCTATACTCTGTATACAGTCTATACTCTGATACAGTCTATACTCTGATACAGTCTATACTCTGTACTGTTATACAGTCTATACTCTGTATACAGTCTATACTCTGTACTGTGATACAGTCTATACTCTGTACTGTTATACAGTCTATACTCTGTATACAGTCTATACTCTGTACTGTTATACAGTCTATACTCTGTACTGTTATACAGTCTATACTCTGATACAGTCTATACTCTGTATACAGTCTATACTCTGTACTGTTATACAGTCTATACTCTGATACAGTCTATACTCTGTACTCTGATACAGTCTATACTCTGTACTGTTATACAGTCTATACTCTGTACTGTTATACAGTCTATACTCTGTACTGTTATACAGTCTATACTCTGTACTGTTATACAGTCTATACTCTGTACTGTTATACAGTCTATACTCTGTACTGTTATACAGTCTATACTCTGTACTGTACAGTCTATACTCTGTACTGTTATACAGTCTATACTCTGTACTGTTATACAGTCTATACTCTGTACTGTTATACAGTCTATACTCTGTATACAGTCTATACTCTGTACTGTTATACAGTCTATACTCTGATACAGTCTATACTCTGTACTGTTATACAGTCTATACTCTGTACTGTTATACAGTCTATACTCTGTACTGTTATACAGTCTATACTCTGTACTGTATACAGTCTATACTCTGTTATACAGTCTATACTCTGTACTGTTATACAGTCTATACTCTGTACTGTTATACAGTCTATACTCTGTATACAGTCTATACTCTGTACTGTTATACAGTCTATACTCTATACTCTGATACAGTCTATACTCTGTTACACAGTCTATACTCTGTACTGTTATACAGTCTATACTCTATACTCTGATACAGTCTATACTCTGTTACACAGTCTATACTCTGTACTGTTATACAGTCTATACTCTGTATACAGTCTATACTCTGTACTGTTATACAGTCTATACTCTGTACTGTATACAGTCTATACTCTGTTATACAGTCTATACTCTGTACTGTTATACAGTCTATACTCTGTACTGTATACAGTCTATACTCTATACTGTTATACAGTCTATACTCTGTACTGTTATACAGTCTATACTCTGTACTGTTATACAGTCTATACTCTGTATACAGTCTATACTCTGTACTGTATACAGTCTATACTCTGATACAGTCTATAATCTGATACAGTCTATACTCTATACTGTTATACAGTCTATACTCTGTACTGTTATACAGTCTATACTCTGTACTGTTATACAGTCTATACTCTGTATACAGTCTATACTCTGTACTGTTATACAGTCTATACTCTGTACTGTTATACAGTCTATACTCTGTACTGTTATACAGTCTATACTCTGTACTGTTATACAGTCTATACTCTGTATACAGTCTATACTCTGTACTGTATACAGTCTATACTCTGTACTGTTATACAGTCTATACTCTGATACAGTCTATACTCTGTATACAGTCTATACTCTGTACTGTTATACAGTCTATACTCTGATACAGTCTATACTCTGTACTGTTATACAGTCTATACTCTGTACTGTTATACAGTCTATACTCTGTACTGTTATACAGTCTATACTCTGTATACAGTCTATACTCTGTACTGTATACAGTCTATACTCTATACTGTTATACAGTCTATACTCTGTACTGTTATACAGTCTATACTCTGTACTGTTATACAGTCTATACTCTGTACTGTTATACAGTCTATACTCTGTATACAGTCTATACTCTGTACTGTTATACAGTCTATACTCTGTTATACAGTCTATACTCTGTACTGTTATACAGTCTATACTCTGTACTGTTATACAGTCTATACTCTGTATACAGTCTATACTCTGATACAGTCTATACTCTGTACTGTTATACAGTCTATACTCTGATACAGTCTATACTCTGATACAGTCTATACTCTGTACTGTTATACAGTCTATACTCTGATACAGTCTATACTCTGTACTGTATACAGTCTATACTCTGTTATACAGTCTATACTCTGTACTGTTATACAGTCTATACTCTGTATACAGTCTATACTCTGATACAGTCTATACTCTGTACTGTTATACAGTCTATACTCTGATACAGTCTATACTCTGTATACAGTCTATACTCTGTACTGTTATACAGTCTATACTCTGTATACAGTCTATACTCTGTACTGTTATACAGTCTATACTCTGATATACAGTCTGCACTCTGATATACAGTCTATACTCTGTACTGTTAGACAGTCTATACTCTGTACTGTTATACAGTCTATACTCTGTACTGTTATACAGTCTATACTCTGTATACAGTCTATACTCTGTATACAGTCTATACTCTGATACAGTCTATACTCTGTACTGTTATACAGTCTATATTATGTACTGTTATACAGTCTATACTCTGTACTGTTATACAGTCTATACTATGTACTGTTATACAGTCTATACTCTGTACTGTTATACAGTCTATACTCTGTATACAGTCTATACTCTGATACAGTCTATACTCTGTACTGTTATACAGTCTATACTCTGTACAGTATATACTCTGATACAGTCTATACTCTGTACTGTTATACAGTCTATACTCTGTATACAGTCTATACTCTGTACAGTCTATACAGTCTATACTCTGTACTGTTATACAGTCTATACTCTGATACAGTCTATACTCTGATACAGTCTATACTCTGATACAGTCTATACTCTGTACTGTTATACAGTCTATACTCTGATACAGTCTATACTCTGTACTGTTATACAGTCTATACTCTGTACTGTTAGACAGTCTATACTCTGATACAGTCTATACTCTGTACTGTTATACAGTCTATACTCTGATACAGTCTATACTCTGTACTGTTATACAGTCTATACTCTGATACAGTCTATACTCTGTACTGTTATACAGTCTATACTCTGTACTGTTATACAGTCTATACTCTGTACTGTTATACAGTCTATACTCTGTACTGTTATACAGTCTATACTCTGATACAGTCTATACTCTGTACTGTTATACAGTCTATACTCTGATACAGTCTATACTCTGATACAGTCTATACTCTGTACTGTTATACAGTCTATACTCTGATACAGTCTATACTCTGATACAGTCTATACTCTGTACTCTGATACAGTCTATACTCTGATACAGTCTATACTCTGATACAGTCTATACTCTGATACAGTCTATACTCTGTACTGTTATACAGTCTATACTCTGATACAGTCTATACTCTGTACTGTTATACAGTCTATACTCTGTATACAGTCTATACTCTGATACAGTCTATACTCTGATACAGTCTATACTCTGTACTGTTATACAGTCTATACTCTGATACAGTCTATACTCTGATACAGTCTATACTCTGATACAGTCTATACTCTGTACTGTGTATACAGTCTATACTCTGATACAGTCTATACAGTCTATACTCTGTACTGTTATACAGTCTATACTCTGATACAGTCTATACTCTGATACAGTCTATACTCTGATACAGTCTATACTCTGATACAGTCTATACTCTGTATATACAGTCTATACTCTGTGTTATACAGTCTATACTCTGTATATACAGTCTATACTCTGTTATACAGTCTATACTCTGATACAGTCTATACTCTGATACAGTCTATACTCTGATACAGTCTATACTCTGATACAGTCTATACTCTGTACTGTTATACAGTCTATACTCTATACTCTGATACAGTCTATACTCTGATACAGTCTATACTCTGTACTGTTATACAGTCTATACTCTATACTCTGATACAGTCTGCACTCTGTACTGTTAGACAGTCTGTACTCTGATACAGTCTATACTCTGTACTGTTATACAGTCTATACTCTGATACAGTCTATACTCTCTACTGTTATACAGTCTATACTCTGTACTGTTATACAGTCTATACTCTGATATACAGTCTATACTCTGTACTGTTATACAGTCTATACTCTGATACAGTCTATACTCTGATACAGTCTATACTCTGTACAGTCTATACTCTGATACAGTCTATACTCTGATATACAGTCTATACTCTGTATACAGTCTATACTCTGTACTGTTATACAGTCTATACTCTGATACAGTCTATACTCTGTACTGTTATACAGTCTATACTCTGTACTGTTATACAGTCTACTCTGTACTGTTAGACAGTCTGTACTCTGATACAGTCTATACTCTGTACTGTTATACAGTCTATCTCTGATACAGTCTATACTCTGTACTGTTATACAGTCTATACTCTGATACAGTCTATACTCTGTAATGTTATACAGTCTATACTCTGTACTGTTATACAGTCTATACTCTGTACTGTTATACAGTCTATCTGTACTGTTAGACAGTCTGTACTCTGATACAGTCTATACTCTGTACTGTTATACAGTCTATACTCTGTACTGTGATACAGTCTATACTCTGATACAGTCTATACTCTGTACTGTTATACAGTCTATACTCTGTATACAGTCTATACTCTGATACAGTCTATACTCTGTACTCTGATACAGTCTATACTCTGATACAGTCTATACTCTGTACTGTTATACAGTCTATACTCTGTATACAGTCTATACTCTGATACAGTCTATACTCTGATACAGTCTATACTCTGTACTGTTATACAGTCTATACTCTGTACTGTTAGACAGTCTATACTCTGTACTGTTATACAGTCTATACTCTGTACTGTTATACAGTCTATACTCTGTACTCTGATACAGTCTATACTCTGATACAGTCTATACTCTGTACTGTTATACAGTCTATACTCTGTATACAGTCTATACTCTGATACAGTCTATACTCTGATACAGTCTATACTCTCTACTGTTATACAGTCTATACTCTGTATACAGTCTATACTCTGATACAGTCTATACTCTGATACAGTCTATACTCTGATACAGTCTATACTCTGTACTGTTATACAGTCTATACTCTGATACAGTCTATACTCTGATACAGTCTGCACTCTGATATACAGTCTATACTCTGTACTGTTAGACAGTCTATACTCTGATACAGTCTATACTCTGTATACAGTCTATACTCTGTACTGTTAGACAGTCTATACTCTGTACTGTATACAGTCTATACTCTGTACTGTATACAGTCTATACTCTGTATACAGTCTATACTCTGTACTGTTATACAGTCTATACTCTGATACAGTCTATACTCTGATATAGTCTATACTCTGATACAGTCTATACTCTGTACTGTTATACAGTCTATACTCTGATACAGTCTATACTCTGATACAGTCTATACTCTGTTATACAGTCTATACTCTGTATACAGTCTATACTCTGTACAGTCTATACAGTCTATACTCTGTACTGTTATACAGTCTATACTCTGATACAGTCTATACTCTGTATACAGTCTATACTCTGAAACAGTCTATACTCTGTACTGTTATACAGTCTATACTCTGATACAGTCTATACTCTGTACTGTTATACAGTCTGCACTCTGTACTGTTAGACAGTCTGTACTCTGATACAGTCTATACTCTGTACTGTTATACAGTCTATACTCTGATACAGTCTATACTCTCTACTGTTATACAGTCTATACTCTGTATACAGTCTATACTCTGATACAGTCTATACTCTGATACAGTCTATACTCTGTACTGTTATACAGTCTATACTCTGATACAGTCTATACTCTGATACAGTCTATACTCTGATACAGTCTATACTCTGATACAGTCTATACTCTGATACAGTCTATTCTCTGTATACAGTCTATACTCTGATACAGTCTATACTCTGATACAGTCTATACTCTGTACTGTTATACAGTCTATACTCTGATACAGTCTATACTCTGATACAGTCTATACTCTGATACAGTCTATATTCTGATACAGTCTATACTCTGTACTGTTATACAGTCTATACTCTCTACTGTTATACAGTCTATACTCTGTACTGTTATACAGTCTATACTCTCTACTGTTATACAGTCTATACTCTGATACAGTCTATACTCTGATACAGTCTATACTCTGATACAGTCTATACTCTGATACAGTCTATACTCTGTACTGTTATACAGTCTATACTCTATACTTGATACAGTCTATACTCTGTTATACAGTCTATACTCTGTACTACAGTCTATACTCTATACTCTGATACAGTCTGCACTCTGTACTGTTAGACAGTCTGTACTCTGATACAGTCTATACTCTGTACTGTTATACAGTCTATACTCTGATACAGTCTATACTCTCTACTGTTATACAGTCTATACTCTGTACTGTTAGACAGTCTATACTCTGATATACAGTCTATACTCTGTACTGTTATACAGTCTATACTCTGATACAGTCTATACTCTGATATAGTCTATACTCTGATATACAGTCTATACTCTGATACAGTCTATACTCTGATATACAGTCTATACTCTGTATACAGTCTATACTCTGTACTGTTATACAGTCTATACTCTGATACAGTCTATACTCTGTACTGTTATACAGTCTATACTCTGTACTGTTATACAGTCTGCACTCTGTACTGTTAGACAGTCTGTACTCTGATACAGTCTATACTCTGTACTGTTATACAGTCTATACTCTGATACAGTCTATACTCTGTACTGTTATACAGTCTATACTCTGATACAGTCTATACTCTGTACTGTTATACAGTCTATACTCTGTACTGTTATACAGTCTATACTCTGTACTGTTATACAGTCTGCACTCTGTACTGTTAGACAGTCTGTACTCTGATACAGTCTATACTCTGTACTGTTATACAGTCTATACTCTGTACTCTGATACAGTCTATACTCTGATACAGTCTATACTCTCTACTGTTATACAGTCTATACTCTGTATACAGTCTATACTCTGATACAGTCTATACTCTGTACTGTTATACAGTCTATACTCTGATACAGTCTATACTCTCTACTGTTATACAGTCTATACTCTGTATACAGTCTATACTCTGATACAGTCTATACTCTGTATACAGTCTGCACTCTGTACTGTTATACAGTCTATACTCTGTACTGTTAGACAGTCTATACTCTGTACTGTTATACAGTCTATACTCTGTACTGTTATACAGTCTATACTCTGTACTGTTATACAGTCTATACTCTGTACTCTGATACAGTCTATACTCTGATACAGTCTATACTCTCTACTGTTATACAGTCTATACTCTGTATACAGTCTATACTCTGATACAGTCTATACTCTGATACAGTCTATACAGTCTATACTGTTATACAGTCTATACTCTGTATACAGTCTATACTCTGATACAGTCTATACTCTGATACAGTCTATACTCTGATACAGTCTATACTCTGTACTGTTATACAGTCTATACTCTGATACAGTCTATACTCTGATACAGTCTATACTCTGTACTGTTATACAGTCTATACTCTGTACTGTTAGACAGTCTATACTCTGTACTGTATACAGTCTATACTCTGTACTGTTATACAGTCTATACTCTGTATACAGTCTATACTCTGTACTGTTATACAGTCTATACTCTGATACAGTCTATACTCTGATATAGTCTATACTCTGATACAGTCTATACTCTGTACTGTTATACAGTCTATACTCTGATACAGTCTATACTCTGTACTGTTATACAGTCTATACTCTGATACAGTCTATACTCTGTACTGTATACAATCTATACTCTGTACTGTTATACAGTCTATACTCTGATACAGTCTATACTCTGTATACAGTCTATACTCTGTACTGTTATACAGTCTATACTCTGTACTGTTATACAGTCTATACTCTGATACAGTCTATACTCTGTACTGTTATACAGTCTATACTCTGTACTGTTATACAGTCTATACTCTGTACTGTTAGACAGTCTATACTCTGATACAGTCTATACTCTGTACTGTTATACAGTCTATACTCTGATACAGTCTATACTCTGATACAGTCTATACTCTGTACTGTTAGACAGTCTATACTCTGTATACAGTCTATACTCTGTATACAGTCTATACTCTGATACAGTCTATACTCTGTACTGTTATACAGTCTATACTCTGTACTGTTATACAGTCTATACTCTGTACTGTTATACAGTCTATACTCTGATACAGTCTATACTCTGTACTGTTATACAGTCTATACTCTGTATACAGTCTATACTCTGATACAGTCTATACTCTGTACTGTTAGACAGTCTATACTCTGTATACAGTCTATACTCTGATACAGTCTATACTCTGATACAGTCTATACTCTGTACTGTTATACAGTCTATACTCTGTACTGTTAGACAGTCTATACTCTGTACTGTTATACAGTCTATACTCTGTATACAGTCTATACTCTGTACTGTTAGACAGTCTATACTCTGTACTGTTAGACAGTCTATACTCTGATACAGTCTATACTCTGTACTGTTATACAGTCTATACTCTGATACAGTCTATACTCTGATACAGTCTATACTCTGTACTGTTATACAGTCTATACTCTGATACAGTCTATACTCTGATACAGTCTATACTCTGATACAGTCTATACTCTGTACTGTTAGACAGTCTATACTCTGTATACAGTCTATACTCTGATACAGTCTATACTCTGTACTGTTATACAGTCTATACTCTGATACAGTCTATACTCTGTACTGTTATACAGTCTATACTCTGTATACAGTCTATACTCTGTACTGTATACAGTCTATACTCTGTACTGTTAGACAGTCTATACTCTGTACTGTTAGACAGTCTATACTCTGTATACAGTCTATACTCTTTACTGTTAGACAGTCTATACTCTGTACTGTTATACAGTCTATACTCTGTATACAGTCTATACTCTGTACTGTTAGACAGTCTATACTCTGTACTGTTAGACAGTCTATACTCTGTACTGTTAGACAGTCTATACTCTGTACCAACCTGGCAGAGACGAGGCTCCATACTTGATGACTTCATGAACACTTCTCAACTCAACTGGCTCGTCCAAGCAAGACTCCAAACTGGTGAAATATGAATGACAATACATTTAGAATGTACAGTACAGTACCATAGAGTACAGTACCATAGAGTACAGTACAGTACCACAGAGTACAGTACCATAGAGTACAGTACAGTACCATAGAGTACAGTACCATAGAGTACAGTACAGTACCATAGAGTACAGTACCATAGAGTACAGTACAGTACCATAGAGTACAGTACCATAGAGTACAGTACAGTACCATAGAGTACAGTACAGTACAGTACAGTACAGTACCATAGAGTACAGTACCATAGAGTACAGTACAGTACCATAGAGTACAGTACCATAGAGTACAGTACAGTACCATAGAGTACAGTACCATAGAGTACAGTACCATAGAGTACAGTACCATAGAGTACAGTACCATAGAGTACAGTACAGTACCATACAGTACAGTACCATAGAGTACAGTACAGCACCATAGAGTACAGTACAGTACCATAGAGTACAGTACAGTACCATAGAGTACAGTACAGTACCATAGAGTACAGTACAGTACCATAGAGTACAGTACCATAGAGTACAGTACCATAGAGTACAGTACAGTACCATAGAGTACAGTACCATAGAGTACAGTACCATAGAGTACAGTACCATAGAGTACAGTACCATAGAGTACAGTACAGTACCATACAGTACAGTACCATAGAGTACAGTACCATAGAGTACAGTACAGTACCATAGAGTACAGTACCATAGAGTACAGTACCATAGAGTACAGTACAGTACCATAGAGTACAGTACAGTACCATAGAGTACAGTACCATAGAGTACAGTACCATACAGTACAGTACAGTACCATAGAGTACAGTACAGTACCATAGAGTACAGTACCACAGAGTACAGTACCACAGAGTACAGTACCATAGAGTACAGTACCATAGAGTACAGTACAGTACCATAGAGTACAGTACAGTACCATAGAGTACAGTACCATAGAGTACAGTACCATAGAGTACAGTACAGTACCATAGAGTACAGTACCATAGAGTACAGTACCATAGAGTACAGTACCATAGAGTACAGTACAGTACCATAGAGTACAGTACAGTACCATAGAGTACAGTACAGTACATAGAGTACAGTACCATAGAGTACAGTACCATAGAGTACAGTACAGTACCATAGAGTACAGTACAGTACCATAGAGTACAGTACCATAGAGTACAGTACAGTACCATAGAGTACAGTACATTACCATAGAGTACAGTACATTACCATAGAGTACAGTACCATAGAGTACAGTACCATAGAGTACAGTACAGCACCATAGAGTACAGTACAGTACCACAGAGTACAGTACCATAGAGTACAGTACCATAGAGTACAGTACCATAGAGTACAGTACCATACAGTACAGTACCATACAGTACAGTACCATAGTGTACAGTACAGTACCATACAGTACAGTACAGTACCATAGAGTACAGTACAGTACCACAGAGTACAGTACCATAGAGTACAGTACAGTACCATAGAGTACAGTACAGTACCATAGAGTACAGTACCATACCATAGAGTACAGTACCATAGAGTACAGTACAGTACCATAGAGTACAGTACAGTAGCATAGAGTACAGTACAGTACCATAGAGTACAGTACAGTCCACAGAGTACAGTAGCATAGAGTACAGTACCATAGAGTACAGTACAGTACCATAGAGTACAGTACCGTACCATAGAGTACAGTACAGTACCATAGAGTACAGTACAGTACCATAGAGTACAGTACCATAGAGTACAGTACAGTACCATAGAGTACAGTACAGTACCATAGAGTACAGTACAGTAGCATAGAGTACAGTACAGTAGCATAGAGTACAGTAGCACAGAGTACAGTACAGTACCATAGAGTACAGTACAGTACCATAGAGTACAGTACCATAGAGTACAGTACAGTACCATAGAGTACAGTACAGTACCATAGAGTACAGTACCATAGAGTACAGTACAGTACCATAGAGTACAGTACAGTAGCATACAGTACAGTACCGTACCATACAGTACAGTACCATACAGTACAGTACTATAGAGTACAGTACAGTACCATAGAGTACAGTACCATAGAGTACATTACCATAGAGTACAGTACAGTACCGTACCATAGAGTACAGTACAGTACCATAGAGTACAGTACAGTACCATAGAGTACATTACCATAGAGTACAGTACAGTACCATACAGTGCAGTACCGTACCATAGAGTACAGTACAGTACCATAGAGTACAGTACTATACCATAGAGTACATTACCATAGAGTACAGTACCATAGAGTACAGTACCATAGAGTACAGTACCGTACCATAGAGTACAGTAGCATACAGTGCAGTACCATAGAGTACAGTACAGTAGCATAGAGTACAGTACCATAGAGTACAGTACAGTACCATAGAGTACAGTGCAGTAGCATAGAGTACGGTACCATAGAGTACAGTACAGTACCATAGAGTATAGTACAGTACAGTACCATAGAGTACAGTACAGTCCACAGTGTACAGTACATTACCATAGAGTACAGTACCATAGAGTACAGTACTGTACCATAGAGTACAGTACAGTACCATAGAGTACAGTACAGTCCACAGAGTACAGTACAGTCCCATAGAGTACAGAACAGTAGCATAGAGTACAGTACCATAGAGTACAGTACAGTACCATAGAGTACAGTACAGTGCCATAGAGTACAGTACAGTCCCATAGAGTACAGTACCATAGAATTCAGTACAGTACCATAGAGTTCAGTACAGTACAGTACAGTCCCATAGAGTACAGTACAGTACAGTACCATAGAGTTCAGTACAGTACAGTACCACAGAATACAGAACAGTACCATAGAGTACAGTACAGTACCACAGAGTACAGAACAGTACCATAGAGTACAGAACAGTACCATAGAGTACAGTACCATAGAGTACAGAACAGTAGCATAGAGTACAGTACCACAGAGTACAGAACAGTACCATAGAGTACAGTACCATAGAGTACAGAACAGTACCATAGAGTACAGTACCATAGAGTACAGAACAGTACCATAGAGTACAGTACCGTACTATAGAGTACAGTACCATAGAGTACAGTACTATAGAGTACAGTACAGTACCATTGAGTACAGTACAGTAGCATAGAGTACAGTACCATATAGTACAGTACAGTAGCATAGAGTACAGTACCATATAGTACAGTACAGTACCATAGAGTACAGTACCATAGAGTACAGTAGCATAGAGTACAGTAGCATAGAGTACAGTACCATAGAGTACAGTACAGTACCATAGAGTACAGTACAGTAGCATAGAGTACAGTACAGTAGCATAGAGTACAGTACGGTAGCATAGAGTACAGTACCATAGAGTACAGTACCATATAGTACAGTACAGTAGCATAGAGTACAGTACCATAGAGTACAGTACAGTACCATAGAGTACAGTACCATATAGTACAGTACAGTACATAGAGTACAGTACCATAGAGTACAGTACAGTACCAGTACCATAGAGTACAGTACCATATAGTACAGTACAGTAGCATAGAGTACAGTACCATATAGTACAGTACAGTACCATAGAGTACAGTACCATAGAGTACAGTAGCATAGAGTACAGTACAGTACCATAGAGTACAGTACAGTAGCATAGAGTACAGTACCATATAGTACAGTACAGTAGCATAGAGTACAGTACCATAGAGTACAGTACAGTAGCATAGAGTACAGTACCATAGAGTACAGTACAGTACCATAGAGTACAGTACCATAGAGTACAGTACAGTACCATAGAGTACAGTACCATAGAGTACAGTACCATAGAGTACAGTACAGTACCATAGAGTACAGTACCATAGAGTACAGAACAGTACCATAGAGTACAGTACCATAGAGTACAGAACAGTACCATAGAGTACAGTACCGTACTATAGAGTACAGTACCATAGAGTACAGTACTATAGAGTACAGTACAGTACCATTGAGTACAGTACAGTAGCATAGAGTACAGTACCATATAGTACAGTACAGTAGCATAGAGTACAGTACCATATAGTACAGTACAGTACCATAGAGTACAGTACCATAGAGTACAGTAGCATAGAGTACAGTAGCATAGAGTACAGTACCATAGAGTACAGTACAGTACCATAGAGTACAGTACAGTAGCATAGAGTACAGTACAGTAGCATAGAGTACAGTACAGTAGCATAGAGTACAGTACCATAGAGTACAGTACCATATAGTACAGTACAGTAGCATAGAGTACAGTACCATAGAGTACAGTACAGTACCATAGAGTACAGTACCATATAGTACAGTACAGTAGCATAGAGTACAGTACCATAGAGTACAGTACAGTAGCATAGAGTACAGTAGCATAGAGTACAGTACCATAGAGTACAGTACAGTAGCATAGAGTACAGTACCATATAGTACAGTACAGTACCATAGAGTACAGTACCATAGAGTACAGAGTACAGTACAGTACCATAGAGTAGTACAGTACATAGAGTACAGTACATAGAGTACAGTAGTACAGTACCATAGAGTACAGTACAGTAGCATAGAGTACAGTACCATAGAGTACAGTACACAGTACCATAGAGTACAGTACAGTAGCATAGAGTACAGTACAGTACCAGAGTACAGTACCATATAGTACAGAGTACAGTAGTACCATAGAGTACAGTACCATAGAGTACAGTACAGTAGTAGAGTACAGTACCATAGAGTACAGTACCATAGAGTACAGTACAGTAGCATAGAGTACAGTAGTAGAGTACAGTACAGTAGCATAGAGTACAGTACCATAGAGTACAGTACAGATAGAGTACAGTACAGTACCATAGAGTACAGTACCATAGTACAGTACATAGAGTACAGTACAGTACCATAGAGTACAGTACAGTAGCATAGAGTACAGTACAGTACCATAGAGTACAGTAGCATAGAGTACAGTACCATAGAGTACAGTACAGTACCATAGAGTACAGTACCATAGAGTACAGTACAGTACCATAGAGTACAGTACCATAGAGTACAGTACATAGAGTACAGTACCATAGAGTACAGTACCATAGAGTACATAGAGTACAGTACAGTATACAGTACCATAGAGTACAGTACAGTACATAGTACCATATAAACAGTACCATAGAGTACAGTACAGTAGCATAGAGTACAGTGGCATAGAGTACAGTAGCATAGAGTACAGTACAGTACCATAGAGTACAGTAGCATATAGTACAGTACAGTAGCATAGAGTACAGTAGCATAGAGTACAGTAGCATAGAGTACAGTACAGTACCATAGAGTACAGTACAGTAGCATAGAGTACAGTACCATACAGTACAGTACCATAGAGTACAGTACAGTAGCATAGAGTACAGTACAGTACCATAGAGTACAGTACAGTAGCATAGAGTACAGTACAGTAGCATAGAGTACAGTACCATACAGTACAGTACCATAGAGTACAGTACAGTAGCATAGAGTACAGTACAGTAGCATAGAGTACAGTACCATACAGTACAGTACCATGGAGTACAGTAGCATAAAGTACAGTAGCATAGAGTACAGTAGCATAGAGTACAGTAGCATAGAGTACAGTATCATAGAGTACAGTATCATAGAGTACAGTAGCATAAACAGAGACCATGTGTGAAGCCAAGCATAGATTTAAAATTCAGTAGTGTATTCCTTTCAACCATTTTATTTATCATTGCATGTGATTGATTAAATCATTATGTTTATTCTAGCTGCTGTGGGTTGTGTGCTCTGGGAACTTAAACAACTCTACTTATCAGCAGCCCAGAGGGAGGCCCACACAACCTACGAAGTGGCAGCTGTCAAAAAAAAAGTTACCCGGTGCTTTCCGTCTTTGACAACTTGCTCCCGATCTGATCCTCTCCTTCGTCTTCTGTCTTTCTCCTCCGCAAAGACCCATCCTCCTGATGCTCAGTAGTCAATGCACCGTCCATGGTGAGAAGTATGAGTTAGAAGTCTATGACTGAACGGAAGACATAAACACGCATCAACGGCAGGATGTTGCATTGCTCATGTTCGGGACAGAGCGCGAAAGAAACATTTCCTTGTTTCCTGCGATTGGCTGCAGTTGTGCTGATGTTCAAAGCGTGTGCTTCGGCCAACGAATGACAGCTGAGATAAGGCGATCACGTGGAATGCGTTTTTTTGACAGCGACTGCCGTTAGTCGTCCTGTTGGACAGAAAACCCGGCATGGAGTTTTGGCTCTGGTGGATTTTTGACCTCATACCGGCCACTAGATGGCAATATAACCCCCCTTGTCATACTGACATGCCAGTCATTCAAAAGGTCACGTAAACACAGCGTATAAAACATTAAGAACACCTTCCTAATATTGAGTTGCACCCCCCCCCAGATAAAAAATAATAATAAGTATTTAACTAGGCAAGTTAGTTAAGAACAAATTCTTATTTACAATGACAGGCTAGGAACAGTGGGTTAACTGGTCTAGGAACAGTGGGTTAACTGGTCTAGGAACAGTGGGTTAACTGGTCTAGGAACAGTGGGTTAACTGGTCTAGGAACAGTGGGGGTTATAACTGGTCTAGGAACAGTGGGTTAACTGGTCTAGGAACAGTGGGTTAACTGGTCTAGGAACAGTGGGTTATAACTGGTCTAGGAACAGTGGGTTAACTGGTCTAGGAACAGTGGGTTAACTAGGAACAGTGGGTTAACTGGTCTAGGAACAGTGGTTAACTGGTCTAGGAACAGTGGGTTATACTGGTCTAGGAACAGTGGGTTAAACTGGTCTAGGAACAGTGGGTTAACTGCCTTGTTCAGGAGAACAACAGATTTTTACCTTGTCTGCTCGGGGTTCAATCTAGCAACCTTTCGGTTACTGGCCCAAACCAGTAGGCTAACTGGTCGCCCCAGATGCTCTAACAGTAGGCTAGCTGGTCCCCCAGATGCTCTAACCACTAGGCTAGCTGCCGAACAGATGCTCTAACCACTGGTCTAGGAACAATGCTTAACCAGTTGGCAGTGCCACCCCAGATGCTCTAACCACTAGGCTAGCTGCCACCCCAGATGCTCTAACCTTTAGGTTACTGCCGCCCAGATGCTCTAACCAGTAGGCTAGCTGCCGCCCCAGATGCTCTAACCAGTAGGCTAGCTGCCGCCCCAGATGCTCTAACCACTAGGCTAGCTGCCGCCCCAGATGCTCTAACCACTAGGCTAGCTGCCGCCCCAGATGCTCTAACCAGTAGGCTAGCTGCCACCCCAGATGCTCTAACCACTAGGCTAGCTGCCACCCCAGATGCTCTAACCAGTAGGCTAGCTGCCGCCCCAGATGCTCTAACCAGTAGGCTAGCTGCCGCCCCAGATGCTCTAACCACTAGGCTAGCTGCCACCCCAGATGCTCTAACCAGTAGGCTAGCTGCCGCCCCAGATGCTCTAACCAGTAGGCTAGCTGCCGCCCCAGATGCTCTAACCAGTAGGCTAGCTGCCGCCCCAGATGCTCTAACCACTAGGCTAGCTGCCACCCCAGATGCTCTAACCAGTAGGCTAGCTGCCACCCCAGATGCTCTAACCAGTAGGTGGATGTTTTCAGAAGATGGGCAGGGACTCTGCTGTCCTAGTTTCAGGGGGAGGTTTAGGGTTCTAGATGTTTTCATTAGATAGGCAGGGACTCTGCTGTCCTAGTTTCAGGGGGAGGTTTAGGGTTCTAGATGTTTTCATTAGATAGGCAGGGACTCTGCTGTCCTAGTTTCAGGGGGAGGTTTAGGGTTCTAGATGTTTTCAGAAGATGGACAGGGACTCTGCTGTCCTAGTTTCAGGGGGAGGTTTAGGGTTCTATATGTTTTCAGAAGATGGGCAGGGACTCTGCTGTCCTAGTTTCAGGGGGAGGTTTAGGGTTCTATATGTTTTCAGAAGATGGACAGGGACTCTGCTGTCCTAGTTTCAGGGGAGGTTTAGGGTTCTATATGTTTTCAGAAGATGGGCAGGGACTCTGCTGTCCTAGTTTCAGGGGAGGTTTAGGGTTCTATATGTTTTCAGAAGATGGGCAGGGACTCTGCTGTCCTAGTTTCAGGGGGAGGTTTAGGGTTCTATATGTTTTCAGAAGATGGGCAGGGACTCTGCTGTCCTAGTTTCAGGGGAGGTTTAGGGTTCTATATGTTTTCAGAAGATGGACAGGGACTCTGCTGTCCTAGTTTCAGGGGGAAGCTGGTTCCACCATTGGGATGCCAGGACAGAAGTTCTTGGACTGGGCTGAACCTGCCCCCTGTAGGGGTGGGAGGGGCCAAGAGACCAGAGGTGTCAGAACAGAGTTCTCAGGTTGGGGTTTCAGGTCTGTGCATCATGGAAGAGGTGTCAGAACAGAGTTCTCAGGTTGGGGTGTAGGATCTGAGCATCATGGAAGAGGTGTCAGAACAGAGTTCTCAGTTTGGGGTGTATCTGAGCATCATGGAAGAGGTGTCAGAACAGAGTTCTCAGGTTGGGGTGTATCTGAGCATCAGGGAAGAGGTGTCAGAACAGAGTTCTCAGGTTGGGGTGTATCTGAGCATCAGGGAAGAGGTGTCAGAACAGAGTTCTCAGGTTGGGGCGTATCTGAGCATCAGGGAAGAGGTGTCAGAACAGAGTTCTCAGGTTGGGGTGTATCTGAGCATCATGGAAGAGGTGTCAGAACAGAGTTCTCAGGTTGGGGCGTATCTGAGCATCATGGAAGAGGTGTCAGAACAGAGTTCTCAGGTTGGGGTGTAGGGTCTGAGCATCAGGGAAGAGGTGTCAGAACAGAGTTCTCAGGTTGGGGCGTATCTGAGCATCATGGAAGAGGTGTCAGAACAGAGTTCTCAGGTTGGGGTGTATCTGAGCATCATGGAAGAGGTGTCAGAACAGAGTTTTCAGGTTGGGGTGTATCTGAGCATCAGGGAAGAGGTGTCAGAACAGAGTTCTCAGGTTGGGGTGTATCTGAGCATCATGGAAGAGGTGTCAGAACAGAGTTCTCAGGTTGGGGTGTATCTGAGCATCATGGAAGAGGTGTCAGAACAGAGTTCTCAGGTTGGGGTGTAGGGTCTGAGCATCAGGGAAGAGGTGTCAGAACAGAGTTCTCAGGTTGGGGCGTATCTGAGCATCATGGAAGAGGTGTCAGAACAGAGTTCTCAGGTTGGGGTGTAGGATCTGAGCATCATGGAAGAGGTGTCAGAACAGAGTTCTCAGGTTGGGGTGTAGGATCTGAGCATCATGGAAGAGGTGTCAGAACAGAGTTCTCAGGTTGGGGCGTATCTGAGCATCATGGAAGAGGTGTCAGAACAGAGTTCTCAGGTTGGGGCGTATCTGAGCATCAGGGAAGAGGTGTCAGAACAGAGTTCTCAGGTTGGGGTGTATCTGAGCATCATGGAAGAGGTGTCAGAACAGAGTTCTCAGGTTGGGGCGTATCTGAGCATCATGGAAGAGGTGTCAGAACAGAGTTCTCAGGTTGGGGTGTAGGATCTGAGCATCTGTCATGTTTTTGTGTTCCGTTCCTGTCCTGTCGGTTCCTTGTCTAGAATTCACCGTGCTGTGTTTGTGTATCGCCCTGTCGTGTCGTGTTTTCCTCAGATGCTGCGTGGTGAGCAGGTGTCTGAGTCTGTCTGGTTCAAGTGCCTTCCCGAGGCAACCTGCTGTTCACCTGCTGTTCAAGATCGAGTCTCCAGTTTGTCCTCGTCATTTCGAGTGAAAGTTGTGTTTTTTGTTTGTATTTACTTTACTGGATTAAAGACTCTGTTTTCGCCAAGTCGCTTTTGGGTCCTCTTTCACCTGCATGACAGAAGGAACCGACCAAGGAATGGACCCAGCGACTTCAGACGCTCGTTACACTGCCGTCGAGATCCAAGGAGCCATGCTCGGCAGACACGAGCAGGAATTGTCTGCTGCTCGCCATGCCGTGGAGAACCTGGCCGCTCAGGTTTCCGACCTCTCTGGACAGTTCCAGAGTCTGGTCTCGTGCCACCTGTTACTTCCTGGCCTGCCGAGCCTCCAGAACCTAGGGTTAATAACCCACCTTGCTACTCCGGGCAGCCCACTGAGTGCCGCTCCTTTCTCACGCAGTGTGAGATTGTGTTCTCTCTCCAACCCAACACATACTCTAGAGAGAGAGCTCGGGTTGCTTACGTCATTTCACTCCTTACTGGCCGGGCTCGAGAATGGGGCACAGCTATCTGGGAGGCAAGGGCTGATTGCTCTAACAAGTTCCAGAACTTTAAAGAGGAGATGATTCGGGTTTTTGACCGTTCAGTTTTTGGTAGGGAGGCTTCTAGGGCCCTGGCTTCCTTATGCCAAGGTGAACGGTCCATAACGGATTATTCTATTGAGTTTCGCACTCTTGCTGCCTCTAGTGAGTGGAACGAGCCGGCGCTGCTCGCTCGTTTTCTGGAGGGACTCCACGCAGTGGTTAAGGATGAGATTCTCTCCCGGGAGGTTCCTTCAGATGTGGACTCTTTGATTGCTCTCGCCATCCGCATAGAACGACGGGTAGATCTTCGTCACCGGGCTCGTGGAAGAGAGCTCGCATCAACGGTGTTTCCCTGCTCCGCATCGCAACCATCTCCCTCCTCTGGCTCAGAGTCTGAGCCCATGCAGCTGGGAGGGATTCGCATCTCGACTAAGGAGAGGGAACGGAGGATCACCAACCGCCTGTGCCTCTATTGCGGAGTTGCTGGACATTTTGTTAATTCATGTCCAGTAAAAGCCAGAGCTCATCTGTAAGCGGAGGGCTACAGGTGAGCGCAACTACTCAAGTCTCTCCATCAAGATCCTGTACTACTTTGTCGGTCCATCTACGCTGGACCGGTTCGGGTGCTACATGTAGTGCCTTGATAGACTCTGGGGCTGAGGGTTGTTTCATGGACGAAGCATGGGTTCGGAAACATGACATTCCTTTCAGAGAGTTAGAGAAGCCTACGCCCATGTTCGCCTTAGATGGTAGTCATCTTCCCAGTATCAGATTTGAGACACTACCTTTAACCCTCTCACAGTATCTGGTAACCACAGTGAGACTATTTCTTTTTTGATTTTTCGTTCACCGTTTACACCTGTTGTTTTGGGTCATCCCTGGCTAGTATGTCATAATCCTTCTATTAATTGGTCTAGTAATTCTATCCTATCCTGGAACGTTTCTTGTCATGTGAAGTGTTTAATGTCTGCCATCCCTCCCGTTTCTTCTGTCCCTACTTCTCAGGAGGAACCTGGCGATTTGACAGGAGTGCCGGAGGAATATCATGATCTGCGCACGGTCTTCAGTCGGTCCCGAGCCAACTCCCTTCCTCCTCACCGGTCGTATGATTGTAGTATTGATCTCCTTCCGGGGACCACTCCTCCTCGGGGTAGACTATACTCTCTGTCGGCTCCCGAACGTAAGGCTCTCGAGGATTATTTGTCTGTGTCTCTTGACGCCGGTACCATAGTGCCTTCTTCCTCTCCGGCCGGGGCGGGGTTCTTTTTGTTAAGAAGAAGGACGGTACTCTGCGCCCTGCGTGGATTATCGAGGGCTGAATGACATAACGGTTAAGAATCGTTATCCGCTTCCCCTTATGTCATCAGCCTTCGAGATTCTGCAGGGAGCCAGGTGCTTTACTAAGTTGGACCTTCGTAACGCTTACCATCTCGTGCGCATCAGAGAGGGGGACGAGTGGAAAACGGCGTTTAACACTCCGTTAGGGCATTTTGAGTACCGGGTTCTGCCGTTTGGTCTCGCCAATGCGCCAGCTGTTTTTCAGGCATTAGTTAATGATGTTCTGAGAGACATGCTGAACATCTTTGTTTTTGTCTATCTTGACGATATCCTGATTTTTTCTCCGTCACTCGAGATTCATGTTCAGCACGTTCGACGTGTTCTACAGCGCCTTTTAGAGAATTGTCTCTACGTAAAGTCTGAGAAGTGCTCTTTTCATGTCTCCTCCGTTACTTTTCTCGGTTCCGTTATTTCCGCTGAAGGCATTCAGATGGATTCCGCTAAGGTCCAAGCTGTCAGTGATTGGCCCGTTCCAAGGTCACGTGTCGAGTTGCAGCGCTTTTTAGGTTTCGCTAATTTCTATCGGCGTTTCATTCGTAATTTCGGTCAAGTTGCTGCCCCTCTCACAGCTCTTACTTCTGTCAAGACGTGTTTTAAGTGGTCCGGTTCCGCCCAGGGAGCTTTTGATCTTCTAAAAGAACGTTTTACGTCCGCTCCTATCCTCGTTACTCCTGACGTCACTAGACAATTCATTGTCGAGGTTGACGCTTCAGAGGTAGGCGTGGGAGCCATTCTATCCCAGCGCTTCCAGTCTGACGATAAGGTTCATCCTTGCGCTTATTTTCTCATCGCCTGTCGCCATCTGAGCGCAACTATGATGTGGGTAACCGTGAACTGCTCGCCATCCGCTTAGCCCTAGGCGAATGGCGACAGTGGTTGGAGGGGGCGACCGTTCCTTTTGTCGTTTGGACAGACCATAAGAACCTTGAGTACATCCGTTCTGCCAAACGACTTAATGCCCGTCAAGCTCGTTGGGCGTTGTTTTTCGCTCGTTTCGAGTTTGTGATTTCTTACCGTCCGGGTAGCAAGAACACCAAGCCTGATGCCTTATCCCGTCTGTTTAGTTCTTCTGTGGCTTCTACTGATCCCGAGGGGATTCTTCCTTATGGGCGTGTTGTCGGGTTAACAGTCTGGGAATTGAAAGACAGGTTAAGCAAGCACTCACGCACACTGCGTCGCCGCGCGCTTGTCCTAGTAACCTCCTTTTCGTTCCTGTTTCCACTCGTCTGGCTGTTCTTCAGTGGGCTCACTCTGCCAAGTTAGCTGGTCATCCCGGTGTTCGAGGCACTCTTGCGTCTATTCGCCAGCGCTTTTGGTGGCCGACTCAGGAGCGTGACACGCGCCGTTTCGTGGCTGCTTGTTCGGACTGCGCGCAGACTAAGTCGGGTAACTCTCCTCCTGCCGGTCGTCTCAGACCGCTCCCCATTCCTTCTCGACCATGGTCTCACATCGCCCTAGACTTCATTACCGGTCTGCCTTTGTCTGCGGGGAAGACTGTGATTCTTACGGTTGTCGATAGGTTCTCTAAGGCGGCACATTTCATTCCCTCGCTAAACTTCCTTCCGCTAAGGAGACGGCACAAATCATTATCGAGAATGTATTCAGAATTCATGGCCTCCCGTTAGACGCCGTTTCAGACAGAGGCCCGCAATTCACGTCACAGTTTTGGAGGGAGTTCTGTCGTTTGATTGGTGCGTCCGTCAGTCTCTCTTCCGGGTTTCATCCCCAGTCTAACGGTCAAGCAGAGAGGGCCAATCAGACGATTGGTCGCATACTACGCAGCCTTTCTTTCAGAAACCCTGCGTCTTGGGCAGAACAGCTCCCTGGGCAGAATACGCTCACAATTCGCTTCCTTCGTCTGCTACCGGGTTATCTCCGTTTCAGAGTAGTCTGGGTTACCAGCCTCCTCTGTTCTCATCCCAGCTTGCCGAGTCCAGCGTTCCCTCCGCTCAAGCGTTTGTCCAACGTTGTGAGCGCACCTGGAGAGGGTGAGGTCTGCACTTTGCCGTTACAGGGCACAGACTGTGAGAGCCGCCAATAAACGCAGGATTAAGAGTCCAAGGTATTGTTGCGGCCAGAGAGTGTGGCTTTCCACTCGCAACCTTCCTCTTACGACAGCTTCTCGTAAGTTGACTCCGCGGTTCATTGGTCCGTTCCGTGTCTCCCAGGTCGTCAATCCTGTCGCTGTGCGACTGCTTCTTCCGCGACATCTTCGTCGCGTCCATCCTGTCTTCCATGTCTCCTGTGTTAAGCCCTTTCTTCGCACCCCCGTTCGTCTTCCCTCCCCCCTCCCGTCCTTGTCGAGAGCGCACCTATTTACAAGGTACATAAGATCATGGACATGCGTTCTCGGGGACGGGGTCACCAATACTTAGTGGATTGGGAGGGTTACGGTCCTGAGGAGAGGAGTTGGGTTCCGTCTCGGGACGTGCTGGACCGTTCACTCATTGATGATTTCCTCCGTTGCCGCCAGGATTCCTCCTCGAGTGCGCCAGGAGGCGCTCGGTGAGTGGGGGGTACTGTCATGTTTTGTCATTTATTATCTTGTCTTGTCCCTGTGCTTCCCATTCTATTCGTTTCCCTCTGCTGGTCTTATTAGGTTCTTTCCCTCTTTCTATCCCTCTCTCTCCCCCTCCCTCTCTCACTCTCTCGCTCTCTCTTCTCTCTATCGTTCCGTTCCTGCTCCCAGCTGTTCCTATTCCCCTAATCAATCATTTAGTCTTCCCACACCTGTTCCCGATCCTTTCCCCTGATTAGAGTCCCTATTTCTTCCTTTGTGTTCCGTTCCTGTCCTGTCGGTTCCTTGTCTAGAATTCACCGTGCTGTGTTTGTGTATCGCCCTGTCGTGTCGTGTTTTCCTCAGATGCTGCGTGGTGAGCAGGTGTCTGAGTCTGTCTGGTTCAAGTGCCTTCCCGAGGCAACCTGCTGTTCACCTGCTGTTCAAGATCGAGTCTCCAGTTTGTCCTCGTCATTTCGAGTGAAAGTTGTGTTTTTTGTTTGTATTTACTTTACTGGATTAAAGACTCTGTTTTCGCCAAGTCGCTTTTGGGTCCTCTTTCACCTGCATGACAGCATCATGGAAGAGGTGTCAGAACAGAGTTCTCAGGTTGGGGCGTATCTGAGCATCATGGAAGAGGTGTCAGAACAGAGTTCTCAGGTTGGGGCGTATCTGAGCATCAGGGAAGACAAACATAATCAGACATCTCAAGCCCCCATCAAAGGTTTGGTATAAATCTGTCTGGTGTTTAGTTTTTAACTCATGAGACTCTGTTGGCTGACTTTTTCTTTTTCTTTTGAACTTGTGTCAAAACACACACGGTCCCTTGAGAAATCACTCTCATAGTCTATTCACCATAGAACCCAGCCCCAGCATGCATTTGGACTGTCAGGTATAGACACCGGAATTAACTATGAAGGATGCAGGAATGTATGGGGACTCGGGATGAGTCCCAAATGGCACCCTATTCCCGTATTCAATGTACAACCCTGCATGGTCTAAAGGGCCCTACATGGTCTGTGGGGAGATACACATTTGAATGGTCTGTGTCCAAAATGGCACACTATTCCCTACATAGTGCACTACTTTTGAGAGAGAGAGAGAGAGAGAGAGAGAGAGAGAGAGAGAGAGAGAGAGAGAGAGAGAGAGAGAGAGAGAGAGAGAGAGAGAGAGAGAGAGAGAGAGAGAGAGAGAGAGAGAGAGAGTAACTACTGTGTAACTACTGTGTAACTACTGTCTCCATGTACAGTGTGAGTTGGATATGTTGTTACAATGTATCTCCCTCTGATCTCCTCTGCAACTACCTGCAGCAACAGGGTTTGAATGTTTACTTCAAAATGTTTGCTTGACTGGTGGTAAAGCTATTAGCTGGCCCAAAATGAGGCTACATGAAAAGTACAATACTGTTAATATAACCGGTTTTATAACAGGTTTTCAGTGAACTTATGTCAATCATGAAGCTCATCTGCATGTCCTGCGGTGCAGAAAAATTCTCATCAACAAAGGAGTGATGAAATTAAGATCCCACATTTCTACCTGGCAGTGTAGGAGAGGGTTTACAAGGGAGTACGTATTGTTTTGGTTTACAACAGGATGCGTATTGTTTTGGTTTACAAGGGAGTGTGTATTGTTTTGGTTTACAAGGGAGTGCGTATTGTTTTGGTTTACAAGGGGGTGTGTATTGTTTTAGTTTACAAGGGAGTGCGTATTGTTTTAGTTTACAAGGGAGTGCGTATTGTTTTGGTTTACAAGGGAGTGCGTATTGTTTTGGTTTACAAGGGAGTGTGTATTGTTTTGGTTTACAAGGGAGTGCGTATTGTTTTGGTTTACAAGGGAGTGCGTATTGTTTTGGTTTACAAGGGAGTGTGTATTGTTTTGGTTTACAAGGGTTTTGGTTTACAGTGCGTATTGTTTTGGTTTACAAGGGAGTGCCTATTGTTTTGGTTTACAAGGGAGTGCGTATTGTTTTGTTTACAAGGAGTGTGTATTGTTTTGGTTTAGAAGGGAGTGTGTATTGTTTTGGTTTACAAGGGAGTACGTATTGTTTTGGTTTACAAGGGAGTGCATATTGTTTTGGTTTACAAGGGAGTGTGTATTGTTTTGGTTTACAACAGGATGCGTATTGTTTTGGTTTACAACAGGATGCGTATTGTTTTGGTTTACAAAGGGAGTGTGTATTGTTTTGGTTTACAAGGGAGTTTTGGTTTACACGTATTGTTTTGGTTTACAAGGGAGTGCATATTGTTTTGGTTTAGAAGGGAGTGCGTATTGTTTTGGTTTAGAAGGGAGTGCGTATTGTTTTGGTTTACAACAGGATGCGTATTGTTTTGGTTTACAACAGGATGCGTATTGTTTTGCATTGGATTCAACGTGACTGACGGAGTACTTTCATTATGTAATGTCTCTGTGTCAAGCCAAGCCGAGGAGCCATGTGACAGTCTTGTATTGTGATAGAAGGCTATGGCAGTGAGATACCCGTGGACTTAGAATTACTTACAGCAGTGGCCTCAGGCATTGGTTACCTTATAGCCAATCAGCATGTACGATCAGAGAGTATCAGTGCGTGTGGTGTAACCGAGGGGATCGAATTTCATGCTGACCCCCTTCTTGAAACACACCATCCAGGGCCAGGAACAATGGCCAATATGCACACGCACACACACACACACACACTGTGTCCAAGGCCCATCTGTATATGTAATGTCAACAGTACTGTAGTTGGTGTTGAGCTTGTTGTTGACTTGTCCATTCACCCTGAAGCTCTAAAACAACCTGTTGGTTGATTGGTCGACACGACATTCACAAACCTCCACATTTTAGAGTTAGTTTTTGCATGAACAGGGTGTGTGAAGTAAGCACAACTAAGATTATCTAGGTTTTAGGACAAACAAGTCAATTGAATGGACATTGCTAAGATTTGAGGAAAAAGAAAGGAACAGAGAGAGTAGCTTTAAATTCATGCCTTTGGGCAGGAATGACAAATCATCTCGTTCAATGTCGTTATGTCCTATACTGCAACGTGTCTTAGTTCCTCGACAGCTTGTAAAACCTTGCAGAAGGCAGCATGTTTCAATGTGCAAATCAGAACACTTACCTTACAACAACAATGTCTTCTTCTAAATGTGTGGCTCAGAGAGCAGAGGACAAAAGGAGAGGTCTGAATCCACAGAGCATGAAACTGAGTCTGCACACTGGGGACCAGTTTAGCATATTCATTCAGTTCAGTCAGTACTTTATTACTCTTTAGGCCATCCAGGAGAATCCTAATTAATTAGTCCAACGGTAACTATGGTGATTATTTTAGTAAGTGTTTCTTCCTTCAGACAAAAAAAAACATACTTCTGGATTAAATCGTTATTACAACGAATCCCAACTAAATGAATCCATATTGCTTTGTTCTCTAAATGCAGTAGACAATATATATCCTTTAGCCATGTGGTCTATGTAACCACCTTCCATATCAACTCTGATTGGTCTGTGAATACAGGAAATATTCATGATGTAACCACCTTCTATATCAACTCTGATTGGTCTGTGAATACAGGAAATAATCATGATGTAACCACCTAAATTCATTTGTATTGCTTTGTTCTCTAAATGCAGTAGACAATACAGTGGGGCAAAAAAAGTATTTAGTCGGCCACCAATTGTGCAAGTTCTCCCACTTAAAAAGATGAGAGAGGCCTGTAATTTTCATCATAGGTACACTTCAACTATGACAGATAAATTGAGATTTTTCTTCTCCAGAAAATCACATTGTAGGATTTTTTATTAATTAATTTGCAAATGATGGTGGAAAATAAGTATTTGGTCAATAACAAAAGTTTATCTCAATACTTTGTTATCTACTCTTGTTGGCAATGACAGAGGTCAAATGTTGTCTGTAAGTCTTCACAAGGTTTTCACACACTGTTGCTGGTATTTTGGCCCATTCCTCCATGCAGATCTCCTCTAGAGCAGTGATTTATACTTATTTTCCACCATCATTTGCAAATAAATTCATTAAAAATCCTACAATGTGATTTTCTGGATTTTTTTCTCTCATTTTGTCTGTCATAGTTGAAGTGTACCTATGATGAAAATGACAGGCCTTTCTCATCTTTTTAAGTGGGAGAACTTGCACAATTGGTGGCTGACTAAATACTTTTTTGCCCCACTGTATATATCCTTTAGCCATGTGGTCTATGTAACCACCTTCTATATCAACTCTGATTGGTCTGTGAATACAGGAAATAATCATGATGTAACCACCTTCTATATCAACTCTGATTGGTCTGTTGGATACAGGAAATAATCATGAAGTGGGGATAATTTTTGTGACATCACTACTGTGAATGGACTATAAGAAAATCCTCTAAAACAATGTGTCCAGCCTTCTGCTCTGTGTGTGTGTGTGTGTGTGTGTGTGTGTGTGTGTGTGTGTGTGTGTGTGTGTGTGTGTGTGTGTGTGTGTGTGTGTGTGTGTGTGTGTGTGTGTGTGTGTGTGTGTGTGTGTGTGTGTGTGTGTGTGTGTGTGTGTGTGTGTGTGTGTTCACAATTCATGTGCACACTTTCATTTTAATTAGGGCATTTTAATTTAATCATGGTGGTAATATCAAAGCTCTGTACTAAAACCCATTGTGTGTGTTGGCAGGGCCAGATTAAACAGACAGCAGCTGTACTCTCTGGGGATTATATCCTACTGAGTCCCAATGGCATCCTATTCCCTGTATAGTGCACTACTTATGACTAGGGGCCTGTGGACTCAGGTCAAATTCAGTGCACTATACAGGGAATAGGGTGCCATTTGGGACACAGTCATATATCTGCTGGAGCAGAATGGATCCGGATGATCACTCTAAATTCACTTAGAGGGAAGGGAAAGCCGGGCCGGGAAGCACAGAGGAAACACAGTGTCACATGCTGCCAGCCGTGGGTAATGGAAGTGTTATTCCTATTGAAGTCATTCCTATTGAAGTCCCCTGTCAGCCGTGGGTAATGGAAGTGGAAGTCATTCCTATTGAAGTCCCCTGCCAGCCGTGGGTAATGGAAGTGGAAGTCATTCCTATTGAAGTCATTCCTATTGAAGTCCCCTGACAGCCGTGGGTAATGGAAGTGGAAGTCATTCCTATTGAAGTCATTCCTATTGAAGTCCCCTGACAGCCGTGGGTAATGGAAGTGGAAGTCATTCCTATTGAAGTCATTCCTATTGAAGTCATTCCTATTGAAGTCATTCCTATTGAAGTCCCCTGGCAGGCTTCAATAGGATGGCAGGCAGGCAACACACACACTTTCACACGTGGTACGTTGATCAGCTAAGGTGTGGTACATTGATCAGCTAAGGTGTGGTACGTTAATCAGCTAAGGTGTGGTACGTTGATCAGCTAAGGTGTGGTACGTTGATCAGCTAAGGTGTGGTAGGTAGATCAGCTAAGGTGTGGTACGTTAATCAGCTAAGGTGTGGTAGGTAGATCAGCTAAGGTGTGGTAGGTAGATCAGCTAAGGTGGTAGATGGTAAGGTGTGGTAGGTAGATCAGCTAAGGTGTGGTAGGTAGATCAGCTAAGGTGTGGTAGGTAGATCAGCTAAGGTGTGGTACATTGATCAGCTAAGGTGTGGTAGGTAGATCAGCTAAGGTGTGGTAGGTAGATCAGCTAAGGTGTGGTAGGTAGATCAGCTAAGGTGTGGTACGTTAATCAGCTAAGGTGTGGTAGGTAGATCAGCTAAGGTGTGGTAGGTAGATCAGCTAAGGTGTGGTAGGTAGATCAGCTAAGGTGTGGTAGGTAGATCAGCTAAGGTGTGGTAGGTAGATCAGCTAAGGTGTGGTAGGTAGATCAGCTAAGGTGTGGTAGGTAGATCAGCTAAGGTGTGGTAGGTAGATCAGCTAAGGTGTGGTAGGTTGATCAGCTAAGGTGTGGTACGTTGATCAGCTAAGGTGTGGTAGGTTGATCAGCTAAGGTGTGGTAGGTTGATCAGCTAAGGTGTGGTAGGTTGATCAGCTAAGGTGTGGTAGGTTGATCAGCTAAGGTGTGGTACGTTGATCAGCTAAGGTGTGGTACGTTGATCAGCTAAGGTGTGGTAGGTAGATCAGCTAAGGTGTGGTAGGTAGATCAGCTAAGGTGTGGTAGGTTGATCAGCTAAGGTGTGGTAGGTTGATCAGCTAAGGTGTGGTATGTTGATCAGCTAAGGTGTGGTAGATCAGCTAAGGTGTGGTAGGTTGATCAGCTAAGGTGTGGTACATTGATCAGCTAAGGTGTGGTAGGTAGATCAGCTAAGGTGTGGTAGGTATCTGAAGGGTTTCACAGACGATGTGCCACATATAGATGTCATATTAACTCAGGTTTTACTGTAACAGGCCAGAGTCAACCAGTTTGAATACCTATAACACATCCTTTCCTTGAAGCGATCTCTGATCTGACAAACCTCTCTCCCAGAACCACAGGAGAGAACCACAGGAGAGAACCACAGGAGATCAACCACAGGAGAGAACCACTGGAGAGAACCACTGGAGAGAACCACAGGAGAGAACCACAGGAGAGAACCACAGGAGATCAACCACAGGAGAGAACCACAGGAGATAATCACTGAGGACAGGGGAGAATGACCATCTACTTCCAGGCATGATTTGTCCTATTTGAATAGACCTGTTTTCTGCCCACTGATTTGCTTTGGGGTCTGTGTTATTAAAGAATAACATCAACTGCCAACACCAGGATGACTCATAACAGCCCAGTCCTCATGCCTGGCTGGTTGTGTGAAGCCTCGCTCGCTCACTGACTGAGACATTTGAATCTTCTCAGTTACATCTGGCCCAAATGACACCCTAGTCCCAATCCCTATACACTACCCGTATGGGCTCTGGTCCAAACCACTGTACTGCATATAGAATAGGGTGCCATTTGGGACTCTGATAGTTTGATTGAGCGGTTGATTTACCCAGCATGCCCTGGTCTTTTAAAGTGTTGGAGCCTGGAGGGGCGAGCTGAGTCATTGCTCCGGCGACGTCACGGCTACGTCATGACAACATGTCCTGACAGATACTTCCTACACCAGATGGACTGACAGATTCAAGTCTTATCGCAGTACGGATGACTGCGAACTGTTACTTGAATAAAATAGACGTCATGATAGGACAGTAGTAGGGGAGATAAGTGGGGCTGTTTTCGGACACTCCCATACCTCCTCCTCCTTTCCTCATTCCTTTTAACACCTCTAGATGGCCCATCCTAGAATCCATGATTGTAAAAAGTCAATCATTGGATAACTGGAGTGATAAGTGGAGTTTGTGCCTCTTGGTTTCCACCCAGTTATGTCAGAACTAACAGAGGGCATTGATCATGTGTGTAATGAGAGGTCCCATGGGGGGGGGGGGGGGGGGTTCTCTGGCACTAACTGAGCGGCTGTGAAATGAGACTATTAACTTGTTGGTTGTATTTCTGAGCAGGCAAAGCAGGGTGGAGAAGTATATTGACAGAGAGGGCTGAGAGATGTTACTAAGAACTAGGAGCAGCAGGGAAACTTCTGTGTAAATATTTAGTATAGTTTGTACTTTTCCATTGGTGGGGTGAGGGCAGATGAGGGCATATAAAATAAAATAAAAGTGTTATTTGTCAAATGCTTAATAAACAACAGGTGTAGACTAACAGTGAAATATTTCCTTACGGGTCCTTCCCAACAACGCACAGAGACAAATAGAGAATTAATAACACAAGGAATTAATACACAATGAGTCATGATAACTTGGCTATATACACGGGGTACCAGTACCAAGCCGTAGATATCTACCAAGAGGTAGATATGTACATATAGGTAGGGATGAAGTGACTAGACAACAGGATAGATAATAAACAGTAGCAGTATGTGATGAGTACGAGGTAATTGAGGTAGATATGTACATATAGGTAGGGATGAAGTGACTAGACAACAGGATAGATAATAAACCGTAGCAGTATGTGATGAGTACGAGGTAATTGAGGTAGATATGTACATATAGGTAGGGATGAAGTGACTAGACAACAGGATAGATAATAAACAGTAGCAGTATGTGATGAGTACGAGGTAATTGAGGTAGATATGTACATATAGGTAGGGATGAAGTGACTAGACAACAGGATAGATAATAAACAGTAGCAGTATGTGATGAGTACGAGGTAATTGAGGTAGATATGTACATATAGGTAGGGATGAAGTGACTAGACAACAGGATAGATAATAAACAGTAGCAGTATGTGATGAGTACGAGGTAATTGAGGTAGATATGTACATATAGGTAGGGATGAAGTGACTAGACAACAGGATAGATAATAAACAGTAGCAGTATGTGATGAGTACAAGGTAATTGAGGTAGATATGTACATATAGGTAGGGATGAAGTGACTAGACAACAGGATAGATAATAAACAGTAGCAGTATGTGATGAGTACGAGGTAATTGAGGTAGATATGTACATATAGGTAGGGTTGAAGTGACTAGACAACAGGATAGATAATAAACAGTAGCAGCAGTGTATGTGATGAGTCTAAAGAGTTGGCGCAGAAAGGGTCAATGCTGATATTTTTTCTCATTTAACTGGGCAAGTCAGTTAATAACAAATTCTTATTTACAATGACTGCCAATTGTACACCCCCAATGGGACCCCCAATCACAGCCAGGTGTGATACAGCTGTAGTGACGCCTCTTGCATTGAGATGCAGTGTCTTAGACCGCTGCGCCACTCAGGAGCCCCTAATAGCTACCCAGATAGTCTGTAACAAATATATGTAACAGATAGATAGTAACAAACTATTTAGCAGTCTTATGGCTTGGGGGTAGAAGCTGTTCAGGGTCCTGTTGGTTCTAGACTTGGTGTATCGGTACCACTTGCCGTGGGGTAGCAGAGAACGTCTATGACTTGGGGTAGAAGCTGTTCAGGGTCCTGTTGGTTCTAGACTTGGTGTATCGGTACCGCTTGCCGTGTGGTAGCAGAGAGAACGTCTATGTCTTGGGGGTAGAAGCTGTTCAGGGTCCTGTTGGTTCTAGACTTAGTGTATCGGTACCGCTTGCCGTGGGGTAGCAGAGAAAACAGTCTATGACTTGGGGGAACCCTCTTCAACAACAACCGTGTATGTAGACTGGTAGATATGATATCTATGTGTACCAGGGTCGTCACTATCAGACAATTGGAGAATGGTGTTTGGTATTTCATTAGGATCCCCGTTAGCTGTTGCGAAAGCGAAAGCTACTCTTCCTGGGATCCACACAAAACATGAGCCATGACATAATACAGAACATTAATAGACAAGAACAGCTCAAGGAGAGAACTACATGAAAAAAGATATAATTTTTTTATTTATTTATTTATTTCACCTTTATTTAACCAGGTAGGCTAGTTGAGAACAAGTTCTCATTTACAATTGCGACCTGGCCAAGATAAAGCAAAGCAGTTCGACAGATACAACGACACAGAGTTACACATGGAGTAAAACAAACATACAGTCAATAATACAGTATAAACAAGTCTATATGCAATGTGAGCAAATGAGGTGAGAAGGGAGGTAAAGGCAAAAAAAGGCCATGGTGGCAAAGTAAATACAATATAGCAAGTAAAACACTGGAATGGTAGATTTGCAGTGGAAGAATGTGCAAAGTAGAAATGCACACGTAGCTTAAATGACAGTGGGCGTGGGTTCACTCTGAGAACAATTTGTGTTTCCTTTGTAATTTTCTTTTGTGTGTGTTTCTCATTTTGTAACACTTCTCTTGAACCAGGAAGTGTTGCTGTGTGGAACAGACTGACAGGATGTTGTTATTCAAGTGATGCTGTAGTGTTTTTATGCCTTTCCTGTTTTAACCAGATGCACAGGCTGGGGTTTACACACAGGGTGTGTGTCCCAAATGGCACCACATTCCATATAGTACATTACTTTTGACCTAAAGTAGTGCACTATTTAGACTATGATAGGGTTCCATTAGGGAACAGGGAGTCCGGTTTCACCTGGTTTTACCGGCCATCTCTCCGTTTCCTTGTCATCCCATGCCTAAAGACACACCCAGACTCCCTGATTGATCAACATGTCCTTTTTCATGTTTACAAAGAGGTTGAGATTGAGATGTTTATGTTTTAAATGATATATTTGTCTTATTTTTTTATGTAGGCCTACTATTACACAATGTTGATTAATTAAATACATCAAAAAATAACCGTAGATTGATGTGTGTCTCAATATACTGTGCAATAATTTCATCGCAACATAAAACCTTGCTGTAGAGGTTATTAAAAAACGACAAAAACACACTGTGAACATGACAGTTAGATATAATACTCATGCTCGCGTTTACATGTCATGCTTTGGACAAAGGAAATTGATTCAACCCTGGCTTTGTTGTTATTGTGTCAAGGCAAGCCCTTCCCAGCCCCAGCTCCCCTCCCCCATGCCAGATATTTGCCGTGGCCAGAGCCGTTGCTAAGGGAAGTGACGACACCGACGTAACAACAGATTGCTGAACGACGAGAAGTCGCATATTAACTATGTGGAAAAAGCCAGACGCAGAGACAGTGGTGAAAGAACATAGCAAAAATAAATAATAAAAATACAAGGGCAACGTCTTCAAAATCCATCTTCATCTTCGGGAAAAGCAATTCGGGATGATATCGAAAATAGCAAGAGCATAAACTACACACGTTAACCTTCAAAACAAACCCAGTATTATGATTTTATGACATTAGGATTGTTTTAAAAAGAGTGGTGAAAGATAGTTTGTGGGATTGTAGCTAGGGACAGTGTTACTATATCCGGATAGATAGACTACGGGAAGCAGAAAGAAGAGAGAGAAAAATAAACCGTTTCTGGAAATAATTTTGCCTTTAAAAAATATATTTGGACTAAAACTTTCTTGGACTTTTGCCTTAAACATTTTTTTTTTTTTGTGGATTTTGAGCTAGCTTGCTAGCTATAAATTGTCAATCATGGAATTGAGAGTGGGAAACCGATACAGACTGGGCAGAAAAATTGGAAGTGGTTCGTTTGGAGATATTTATTTGGGTAAGTTTCTAATATAAAACAGTTAATAGTATTAATTTTCCTCATCTGTTATTTTAGCTTTTTTTTTTAATGGGTTTATAGCAAGCTTACATGTCATTTGCTAGCTGGCTAATAACTCGGTAGACTCGATCCAACGTCAGCTGTTCCGGTTTCACCAGCTGATTCTAGCAAACGTTGGAACAAAGTGTCCCGTTTGAATGTAACTTATCAACGCGCAGATATATTTTATATCAGAGTATATCTGTGAGATGCTACACACGTCAATTGTTGGTGATTTATAAACCACCTTCATTTGGGTGATCATAACCACCTAGTTTAAGCCAGCTGGAAAGGTTTTGAGTCCAATGCTGTCGACCTTTTGTCAAGCTACAGAGAGAGACATAACGTTTGGTTGTGCAGAAGTCAACCAGGAAGCGGTCTGTCTGTAACAATAAGCTGAGTACCAAAGCTGAATATAGTGTCTGTAAATGTCCAATTTGACTGATAACTCACGATCTGCCAGAGGCAATGGCTGACTTGACATGTATTGTATTGACTGATCTCTCAACATGTTCACCACCGGTATTATAATATAACTGCATTTCAGTTGTTATCAGTCCCTCTTGAAAACGTTAACGCGATGGAACTGCGAGGAACACTATTTTCATTGGGAGTGTTGTTGTATCAGCTATCTACTCCAATCCCGATTGACTGTCGTCGCTACTAGTTGTCAGATTGGACATGCTATGACATGTTCTGGTGGTTTGTATGTAGGTGTATGGATGAAAGTGCTGCTGCTCATCCCTTTCGACTCTCAGCTGAGATCAAACTGGCCTCAGGTCCAGGTGGATAGGGGCCTAACAAGTTGATAAGACATTATCAAATAAAATGCATGGACATTACAAACTGTCCGTGGCCTAACCTAGATAACATGATGGATGGTAATTTTGTCTGTTTTTCATTGATTATTTTCCTTCATTCAGCTTCAGCTGATTCATTGGGGGGTGAGATGGAGCAAGGTCATGTTTGTGACACAGAAACTGATGCAGGCCTGTGTGTGTGTGTGTGTCCAACTTCCATCAGGGTCGGTTATGATAAGGGCTCATACCCTCACTTACCTCATTTGTTTTACTTGCAAACAACAACTGGGCTAGACCTAGTTGGATCACTTGTTACTCTGGTTTTAACAACACGGCAAACCAAACTAGATTAAAAAGGACAACATTATTGTAAAATAATAGACATTTTCTTTTGCAAAGCGTTTTGTTACAGTGTGCACTGCTGAATATGCCTCCTAGCCACGTCTTATTGCGCTAAAAGGACTGGATAATTAGCTATATATTAAGGACTCCACCACCTTGCCCGCTGGCAGGCTTCAGGGCCTATCCAATTCTTTCTGCCCCAGGCCACATGAAGCACTGATGTGTAGGAGTCTAGGGGTTGATTTGGAATCAGCCAGCAGTGTAGGAGGCTAGGGGTCAGCCGGCAGTGTAGGAGGCTAGGGGTCGATTTGGAATCAGCCAGCAGTGTAGGAGGCTAGGGGTCAGCCGGCAGTGTAGGAGGCTAGGGGTCAGCCGGCAGTGTAGGAGGCTAGGGGTCAGCCGGCAGTGTAGGAGGCTAGGGGTCAGCCGGCAGTGTAGGAGGCTAGTGGTCAGCCGGCAGTGTAGGAGGCTAGGGGTCAGCCGGCAGTGTAGGAGGCTAGGGGTCGATTTTGAAATCTGTCTGTAGTTTGTCATGATTGACCGCCGACCTTGCCCCTTATTGTCCTGGAGCCAGTGTTGAGGAGTAGGGGCTCTATTGTCCTGGAACCAGGGTTGAGGAGTAGGGGCTCTATTGTCCCGGAACCAGGGTTGAGGAGCAGGGGCTCTATTTTACTGGAACCAGGGTTGAGGAGCAGGGGCTCTATTGTCCTGGAACCAGGGTTGAGGAGTAGGGGCTCTATTGTCCCGGAACCAGGGTTGAGGAGTAGGGGCTCTATTGTCCCGGAACCAGGGTTGAGGAGCAGGGGCTCTATTGTCCTGGAACCAGGGTTGAGGAGCAGGGGCTCTATTGTCCTGGAACCAGGGTTGAGGAGCAGGGGCTCTATTGTCCTGGAACCAGTGTTGCGGAGCAGGGGCTCTATTGTCCTGGAACCAGGGTTGGAGGAGCAGGGGCTGTATTGTCCTGGTGTTGTCCTAGACTAGTGCACTGGTGGTCTTTGTCTGGTGTGGTACTCTCAGTCTCTGGTGGGGTGTTGGGCTGGGTGTGAATATATACAGACCAACACTGTCTTTGAGACAAACTAGACTTGCTGCGGTTTGAGTTGTCTACTAATGCTTTCCCTCTGTGTTCAGGTTGGAGTCGGAACAGAACAGTGTCTGGTCTCCCGAGTGGTGCGGTGGTCTAAGGCATTGCATCGCTGTGCTAGCTGTGCCACTAGAGATTCTGGGTTCGAGTCCAGGCTCTGTCGCAGTCGGCTGCAACCGGGAGACCCATGTGGCGGCGCACAATTGGCCCAGCGTCGTCCGGGTTTGGGGAAGGTTTGGCCGACAGGGATGTCCTTGTCGCATCGTGCTCTAGCGACTCCTGTGGCGGGCAGGGAGCATGACAGCTGACACGGTCGCCAGGTGTACGGTGTTTCCTCCGACACGTTGGTGCGGCTGGCTTCCGGGTTAAGTGGGCATTCTGTCAAGAAGCAGTGTGGCTTGATTGGGTTGTGTTTCGGAGGACGCACGGCTCTCGACCTTCACCTCTCCCGAGTCTGTACGTGAGTTGCAGCGAGGGGACAAGACTGTAACTACCAATTGGAAACAATGAAATTGGGGAGTAAAAGGGGTAAAAAAGAACAGTGGCTGTCCTCTGTGTTCAGGTTTGGGGTTGTGTTTGTTCGGGCACAAAGCAAGGATTTGTTATTGGACAGCTACAGATAGAACCTCCTAGTTTCGCCTAATTTTCTAACGCTTCGTCCTTCGTGCCAACTGAACAAGACCCAGGTTGTGTTTTCTGCTGGAGACTCTTGACTGTTGTCTCCAGTGTGTCTGTCAGGACTGCTGGTGTCTTGTGTAGGTCACCACCATTACCTAGTTATATAATATGACCGTAATGTGCTCTGTTGCAGAGCGACGCAGAACAATGATAACACTGGTGTGTTGGTGTCAGTGACTGTGTCATAACACAGGGTGCTTCCCAAATCCACATTTCACACTATTCCCTATATTGTCCACTACTTTTGACCACAGCTCTATGGGCCCTGTTCAAAACTAGTGCACTATATAGGGAATGTAGTTACATTTGAGACGTGGCCTGTCTCACATTGATGAGAGGAAGCCATTCTAGACTATAGAGAAACACCCCGGGTCTTTAATAAGGGCGTAGGCAGCCTGGCAGCTCACATACACAGAAGTGATGTTCAACCTGTGGCGACGTGAGCGATCTCTTTATTGCATGTTTGTACAGTACATCCCCGTTGGTAGATTAGCTGCTCTCACAGCAACAGCTGTACCTGTGGAGAAGCCAGCTTACATGCTGCTTACAATGTGTTGCTGTCAGAGGTGTCTTCTTGGTGGAGGGCTGAATTTCACTCCCTCTTGTGTAGCGTTGTAAAATTCAGGCAATTTCCCCTAAATTGCCTTATTCCATCATCGGCTTCCAGGAATCTTCCAACTGGATTCAGAACGCTTCGCCCGAGTTGTGACGTTCTCCGCCTTCGCCCGAGTTGTGACGTTCTCCGCCTTCGCCCGAGTTGTGACGTTCTCCGCCTTCGCCCGAGTTGTGACGTTCTCCGCCTTCGCCCGAGTTGTGACGTTCTCCGCCTTCGCCCGAGTTGTGACGTTCTCCGCCTTCGCCCGAGTTGTGACGTTCTCCGCCTTCGCCCGAGTTGTGACGTTCTCCGCCTTCGCCCGAGTTGTGACGTTCTCCGCCTTCGCCCGAGTTGTGACGTTCTCCACCTTCGCCCGAGTTGTGACGTTCTCCGCCTTCGCCCGAGCTCTGACGTTCTCCGCCCGCCCGAGCTCTGGCGTTCTCCGCCTTCGCCCGAGCTCTGGCGCTCTCAGCCTTCACCCGAGCTCTGGCGCTCTCAATTCTGAACTTGAAAGAAATAAATCAAATAGTTTACTCTTCCTTAACTAGTTGACCCTTTAGTTGGGGTCAGAATGGAAGACCTGTTCCTTACCTCATTCACACACAACATTCCTTTTCCCTGTGAGAACTGTGTGTGTGCGTGCGAACTGTGTGTGTGCGTCTCTTTGTGTCTTGCACGTTGTAACAGACCACTCCACCAAAGCCCCTGTTGTGAGATGTATGTGATGTAATGATGTCGCAGGGTGCGTACCAAACGGGCCCCCTATTCCCTATGTAGTGCACTACTATTGACCAGGGCCTACATAGGGAATAGGGTGCCATTTGCAGACACGGAGAAGGGCAGAACAGAGATGTCCTTGGAGCCAGAGAGTTATTGTTACAGCCAGCTGCTCTTAATGCCCTGTTCAGACACAACTACCTGATCCATCGCCGTTGGCTGAGTCCCAAATGGCCCCCTGTACGGTCATAAGCAGTGCACTATTTAGGGGAAAGGGTGCCATTTGGGACTAAGCTAATAAGTATCCTGTTCAATGCTTGTTTTCTTTCCAACAACCCCTGTAGCTGTTTGCTTGCATGTGTAGATAGAAGATGGATGGAAGGCTGCTCACTCTGGTTCACTTCATACAATGGTGTAATCATGTTCTATCCCATGTGTGTGTGTGTGTGTGTGTGTGTGTGTGTGTGTGTGTGTGTGTGTGTGTGTGTGTGTGTGTGTGTGTGTGTGTGTGTGTGTGTGTGTGTGTGTGTAATGGTGAGTGTGTATGTCTCTGACTGTGTGTATGTGTTGAGGTAATCATGGTTTTGAACACAGCTGGAATCTCTTAAGGGTCTCGGTAGCGTGCTGTGTTCTGTTCTGTGTTCCTGGTCCTGTAAAGACCTGGTGTGTGTGTGTGTGTGTGTGTGTGTGTGTGTGTGTGTGTGTGTGTGTGTGTGTGTGTGTGTTATAGGCAACGAGACGTGAGGATGAGGTCAGTGTTTGGCCTGTGATTGGAGAACTGGGATGTAGTTCAACAGGGTGACACTTTCTCAATGTGCATCCCAAAGGACACCCTATTGCCTATTTAGTGCACTACTTTTAATGGCCCTGGTTCAAAGTAGTGCACTATATAGGGAATAGGGTGCACTCAACATTGCAGCTGTGCAGAAATGTACTATACTAGTCAACCCCCCCAAAAAAAAATGCATTTGATATTATTTTGAGTCCTCTCTGTATGTGTTGTGGGAAGCTTTCCAGGAAGTGAAGCAAGACAAGCTAGAACGTATGTTCCCCGTGATGATCCCATTGCCTTACACTAGGTGGAGGCTGTATCACTGAACCAGGTGGTAACTGGATTAGATGAGGGCTGGCTAAAACCAGCCAGTGAATTAGAGCCAACTAGGCTGCTTATTGACAAGCAGTTTGTGTTATTTGGTTTTGGCTGGCTGGCCTTTTGGAATAGCCTCCCGAGTGGCGCAGTGGTCTAAGACACTGCATCTCAGTACAAGAGGCATCACTACAGTCCCTGGTTTGAATCCAGGCTGCATCACATCCGGCTGTGATTGCGAGTCCCGTAGGGCAGCGCACAATTGACCCAGTGTCGTCCGGGGTAGACAGTCATTATAAAATAAGAATTTGTTCTTAACTGACTTGCCTAGTTAAATAAAATACAGGCATTGATCATCTATCTGTCAAATGTATTATAAAAAAATGATGTATATCACCTTTCTCCTGAGAAACGAGAATACTTATGGGTCATGAATAAGACTAGGGGTTGTTGGTTTTGTGACAGGTTTACTTGAAAATAGCTGATGTAATGTTTGTCTGTGTCAGGATGTTGTCCCAGCCCTAGTGTTGGCTGTAGAGCCCAGTCTATCTGCATGTGTTTAGCTTTGGCTAGTGGCAACCAATCAACTCAGCTGGGACACCAACCAACCAATAGAGAGCAGAGAACTCAGCTGGGACACCAACCAACCAATAGAGAGCAGAGAACTCAGTTGGAACACCAACCAACCAATAGAGAGCAGAGAACTCAGCTGGGACACCAACCAACCAATAGAGAGCAGAGAACTCAGCTGGAACACCAACCAACCAATAGAGAGCGGAGAACTCAGCTGGAACACCAACCAACCAATAGAGAGCAGAGAACTCAGCTGGAACACCAACCAACCAATAGAGAGCAGAGAACTCAGCTGGGACAGCAACCAACCAATAGAGAGCAGAGAACTCAGCTGGAACACCAACCAACCAATAGAGAGCAGAGAACTCAGCTGGAACACCAACCAACCAATAGAGAGCAGAGAACTCAGCTGGAACACCAACCAACCAATAGAGAGCAGAGAACTCAGCTGGAACACCAACCAACCAATAGAGAGCAGAGAACTCAGCTGGAACACCAGTGTTTACAAACTCCTGACAGAAATTCTAACAGTCATCCATCTCTCTCTCTCCCCCCAGTCCCTCCACTACTTACATAATGCGTTGTTAAGTGATCTTTAAAACTCTGTTGCAACATTACCTGGCATTGCTCCAACTCCTAGTCTGTAAATCAGTGACTAAACTGTGTTACACAAACTCACACGGTGTGTTCATCTACTTAAAGGACTTGTATAAAGTTGTCCGAGCTCTTCACACCCGGGGAAGCTGACCTGTTGTGCCCTTACTTTGAGAGCTGGGAATGTGTTTGTGTGCAAGCATTGAGGCTGGTGGGTGTCTTGCACTCGAGTTCTGGTCTCTGAGGCTTTACACCAGGTCTGGGATCTGTGCTGGTACATAGCTATGGTGTGTTTCAGCAGGTGTACTGCACATGCCAGTGTTATGCTCTGGGGTTTGGGCTGATCAATACCACATGCTTGTCCCCAGCCCCCCACCTCCTCCAAGTTCTGTGCAGTGGAACAACACGGCCCTGCTCTGTAAAACCTGCCAAGATAGAGATGAGCTCACAGTCTCTGTTTTCCTGACCAGACCAGAGGTCTATAATCACCACCAGGTGGTTTATCTCCTCCAGACCAGAGGTAATCACCACCAGGTGGTATATCTCCTCCTGACCAGAGGTCTATAATCACCACCAGGTGGTATATCTCCTCCTGACCAGACCAGACCAGAGGTCTATAATCACCACCAGGTGGTTTATCTCCTCCTGACCAGAGGTCTATAGTCACCACCAGGTGGTATATCTCCTCCTGACCAGACCAGACCAGAGGTCTATAATCACCACCAGGTGGTTTATCTCCTCCTGACCAGAGGTGGTCTCCTCCTGACCAGACCAGACCAGGTCTATAGTCACCACCAGGTGGTTTATCTCCTCCTGACCAGACCAGAGGTCTATAATCACCACCAGGTGGTATATCTCCTCCAGACCAGACCAGAGGTCTATAATCACCACCAGGCGGTATATCTCCTCCTGACCAGACCAGAGGTCTATAATCACCACCAGGTGGTATATCTCCTCCTGACCAGACCAGACCAGAGGTCTATAATCACCACCAGGCGGTATATCTCCTCCTGACCAGACCAGAGGTCTATAATCACCACCAGGTGGTATATCTCCTCCTGACCAGACCAGACCAGAGGTCTATAATCACCACCAGGTGGTTTATCTCCTCCTGACCAGAGGTCTATAGTCACCACCAGGTGGTTTATCTCCTCCTGACCAGAGGTCTATAGTCACCACCAGGTGGTTTATCTCCTCCTGACCAGAGGTCTATAGTCACCACCAGGTGGTTTATCTCCTCCTGACCAGAGGTCTATAATCACCACCAGGTGGTATATCTCCTCCAGACCAGACCAGAGGTCTATAATCACCACCAGGCGGTATATCTCCTCCTGACCAGACCAGAGGTCTATAATCACCACCAGGTGGTATATCTCCTCCTGACCAGACCAGACCAGAGGTCTATAATCACCACCAGGTGGTTTATCTCCTCCTGACCAGAGGTCTATAGTCACCACCAGGTGGTTTATCTCCTCCTGACCAGAGGTCTATAGTCACCACCAGGTGGTTTATCTCCTCCTGACCAGAGGTCTATAGTCACCACCAGGTGGTTTATCTCCTCCTGACCAGAGGTCTATAGTCACCACCAGGTGGTTTATCTCCTCCTGACCAGAGGTCTATAATCACCACCAGGTGGTATATCTCCTCCTGACCAGACCAGACCAGAGGTCTATAATCACCACCAGGTGGTTTATCTCCTCCTGACCAGACCAGAGGTCTATAATCACCACCAGGTGGTATATCTCCTCCAGACCAGACCAGAGGTCTATAATCACCACCAGGCGGTATATCTCCTCCTGACCAGACCAGAGGTCTATAATCACCACCAGGTGGTATATCTCCTCCTGACCAGACCAGACCAGAGGTCTATAATCACCACCAGGTGGTATATCTCCTCCTGACCAGACCAGAGGTCTATAATCACCACCAGGCGGTTTATCTCCTCCTGACCAGAGGTCTATAATCACCACCAGGCGGTATATCCCCTCCTGACCAGACCAGAGGTCTATAATCACCACCAGGTGGTTTATCTCCTCCTGACCAGAGGTCTATAATCACCACCAGGTGGTATATCTCCTCCTGACCAGACCAGAGGTCTATAATCACCACCAGGTGGTATATCTCCTCCTGACCAGACCAGAGGTCTATAATCACCACCAGGTGGTATATCTCCTCCTGACCAGACCAGAGGTCTATAATCACCACCAGGTGGTATATCTCCTCCTGACCAGACCAGAGGTCTATAATCACCACCAGGTGGTATATCTCCTCCAGACCAGAGGTCTATAATCACCACCAGGTGGTATATCTCCTCCTGACCAGACCAGAGGTCTATAATCACCACCAGGTGGTATATCTCCTCCTGACCAGACCAGAGGTCTATAGTCACCACCAGGTGGTATATCTCCTCCAGACCAGACCAGAGGTCTATAATCACCACCAGGTGGTTTATCTCCTCCTGACCAGACCAGAGGTCTATAATCACCACCAGGTGGTTTATCTCCTCCTGACCAGAGGTCTATAATCACCACCAGGTGGTATATCTCCTCCTGACCAGAGGTCTATAATCACCACCAGGTGGTATATCTCCTCCTGACCAGAGGTCTATAATCACCACCAGGTGGTTTATCTCCTCCTGACCAGAGGTCTATAATCACCACCAGGTGGTATATCTCCTCCAGACCAGAGGTCTATAATCACCACCAGGTGGTTGAGACCTCTCCCCCTATAGATCTGTTCTACAGACCAGAGGTCTATAATCACCACCAGGTGGTATATCTCCTCCTGACCAGAGGTCTATAATCACCACCAGGTGGTTGAGACCTCTCCCCCTATAGATCTGTTCTACAGACCAGAGGTCTATAATCACCACCAGGTGGTTGAGACCTCTCCCCCTATAGATCTGTTCTACAGACCAGAGGTCTATAATCACCACCAGGTGGTATATCTCCTCCTGACCAGAGGTCTATAATCACCACCAGGTGGTTGAGACCTCTCCCCCTATAGATCTGTTCTCTTGACCAGACCAGAGGTCTATAATCACCACCAGGTGGTTGAGACCTCTCCCCCTATAGATCTGTTCTCCTGACCAGACCGGAACGTGTTTCATCGTTTTCCTGTTGTTGTTGTCACGTGCCGTTAGATGGAGGACAAAGTTCGTGTAAACGGAAGGTTTTACTTGGCTTTATGTTGTACATGTTGCAGCTGAATCTGAATATGGAATTCTCTCTCATTGTATTCATATTATCCAATTGAAGACGTTTAGCGAAGTTAACAATCTATCACGCTAATCTTTGACAATTACCTAGTTAAGTAGTTTTTTTTTTTACTTTGAGAAGTGGCCAACATTTACAAAACTTCGATGCAGTTTTAGTGTGTTTGTGTTCAATGTTTGGACACGTGGTGTTTTTACTATACTGACGTTGGAGTTCCCCCCCCCCTCCCTCTCCTCACTCTGATTGCATAACATGACATGGGCTCTGATTACCACCCAGCCCTGTGGATCTCTGTGTTCCTCTACGCATGGATGACATGATTGCAGATAGTCTATCCCCTCACCCCCCCCCCCCAAGCCCTCACCCCTACTGAGTCCCAGAACAGGGAGAGATAAGCAGGGACAGGGAAGAGACTAGGGGGGCTGGGGGATAAATAAGGGCCAGCTGCCTCCAGGCTATGAAGAGAGAGGGAAGGGAGAGAGGAGTAGAGAGGCTGTTCATTTGGCTGGCTGAAGAAAGCTCTACTTTCTACCCTTCTTGAAATAAGCAGCTCAGTGTTGAGAAATAAAAGGGGTTTTGTTAGCCAGTCAATTGGTGTAACACTCCTGTCCATTTCACACAGTGAAACAAATGTCCAACTGTCAATCCAGCTTCAGTTACCCTCAACACACTCCATCTCCTCCTCTGTCCTCTCTTTACAGCTCTCCTCTTCCCTCCTCTCCATTATATTACACCACCACCTCCACAGCAGGAACCCATTATATTACACCACCTCCACCACAGCAGGAACCCATTATATTACACCACCTCCACCACAGCAGGAACCCATTATATTACACCACCACCTCCACAGCAGGAACCCATTATATTACACCACCTCCACCACAGCAGGAACCCATTATATTACACCACCTCCACCACAGCAGGAACCCATTATATTACACCACCACCACCACAGCAGGAACCCATTATATTACACCACCACCACCACAGCAGGAACCCATTATATTACACCACCACCACCACAGCAGGAACCCATTATATTACACCACCACCACCACAGCAGGAACCCATTATATTACACCACCACCACAGCAGGAACCCATTATATTACACCACCACCACCACAGCAGGAACCCATTATATTACACCACCACCACCACAGCAGGAACCCATTATATTACAACACCACCACCACAGCAGGAACCCATTATATTACAACACCACCACCACAGCAGGAACCCATTATATTACAACACCACCACCACCACAGCAGGAACCCATTATATTACAACACCACCACCACAGCAGGAACCCATTATATTACACCACCACCACCACAGCAGGAACCCATTATATTACACCCCCACCTCAGCAGGAACCCATTATATTACACCACCACCTCCACAAATCAATCAAATCAAATCCAATTTATTTATATAGCCCTTCGTACATCAGCTGATATCTCAAAGTGCTGTACAGAAACCCAGCCTAAAACCCCAAACAGCAAACAATGCAGGTGTAAAAGCACGGTGGCTAGGAAAAACTCCCTAGAAAGGCCAAAACCTAGGAAGAAACCTAGAGAGGAACCGGGCTATGTGGGGTGGCCAGTCCTCTTCTGGCTGTGCCGGGTAGAGATTATAACAGAACATGACCAAGATGTTCAAATGTTCATAAATGACCAGCATGGTCAAATAATAATAAGGCAGAACAGTTGAAACTGGAGCAGCAGCACAGTCAGGTGGACTGGGGACAGCAAGGAGCCATCATGTCAGGTAGTCCTGGGGCACGGTCCTAGGGCTCAGGTCCTCCGAGAGAGAGAAAGAAAGAGAGAATTAGAGAGAGCATATGTGGGGTGGCCAGTCCTCTTCTGGCTGTGCCGGGTGGAGATTATAACAGAACGTGGCCAAGATGTTCAAATGTTCATAAATGACCAGCATGGTTGAATAATAGTAAGGCAGAACAGTTGAAACTGGAGCAGGAGCATGGCCAGGTGGACTGGGGACAGCAAGGAGTCCTCATGTCAGGTAGTCCTGGGACATGGTCCTAGGGCCCAGGCCAGTTGAAACTGGAGCAGCAGCATGGCCAGGTGGACTGGGGACAGCAAGGAGTCATCATGTCAGGTAGTCCTGGGGCATGGTCCTAGGGCTCAGGTCCTCCGAGAGAGAGAAAGAAAGAGAGAAGGAGAGAATTAGAGAACGCACACTTAGATTTACACAGGACACCGAATAGGACAGGAGAAGTACTCCAGATAAACAAACTGACCCTAGCCCCCCGACACATAAACTACTGCAGCATAAATACTGGAGGCTGAGACAGGAGGGGTCAGGAGACACTGTGGCCCCATCCGAGGACACCCCCGGACAGGGCCAAACAGGAAGGATATAACCCCACCCACTTTGCCAAAGCACAGCCCCCACACCACTAGAGGGAAATCTTCAACCACCAACTTACCACAGCAGGAACCCATTATATTACACCACCACAGCAGGAACCCATTATATTACACCACCACCACCACAGCAGGAACCCATTATATTACACCACCACCACCACAGCAGGAACCCATTATATTACACCACCACAGCAGGAACCCATTATATTACACCACCACCACAGCAGGAACCCATTATATTACACCACCACCACAGCAGGAACCCATTATATTACACCACCTCCACCACAGCAGGAACCCATTATATTACACCACCTCCACAGCAGGAACCCATTATATTACACCACCACCACCACAGCAGGAACCCATTATATTACACCACCACCACAGCAGGAACCCATTATATTACACCACCACCACAGCAGGAATCCATTATATTACACCACCACCACAGCAGGAACCCATTATATTACACCACCACCACAGCAGGAACCCATTATATTACACCACCACAGCAGGAACCCATTATATTACACCACCACCACAGCAGGAATCCATTATATTACACCACCACCACAGCAGGAACCCATTATATTACACCACCACAGCAGGAACCCATTATATTACACCACCACCACAGCAGGAACCCATTATATTACACCACCACCACCACAGCAGGAACCCATTATATTACACCACCACCACAGCAGGAACCCATTATATTACACCACCACCACAGCAGGAACCCATTATATTACACCACCACCACCACAGCAGGAACCCATTATATTACACCACCACCACCACAGCAGGAACCCATTATATTACACCACCACCACCCAGCAGGAACCCATTATATTACACCACCACCACAGCAGGAACCCATTATATTACACCACAGCAGCAGCAGGAACCCATTATATTACACCACAGCAGCAGCAGGAACCCATTATATTACACCACCACAGCAGCAGGAACCCATTATATTACACCACCACAGCAGCAGGAACCCATTATATTACACCACCACAGCAGCAGGAACCCATTATATTACACCACCACAGCAGCAGGAACCCATTATATTACACCACCACAGCAGCAGGAACCCATTATATTACAACACCACCACCGCAGCAGGAACCCATTATATTACAACACCACCACCGCAGCAGGAACCCATTATATTACACCACCACCACCACCACAGCAGGAACCCATTATATTACACCACCTCCACCACAGCAGGAACCCATTATATTACACCACCTCCACCACAGCAGGAACTCATTATATTACACCACCTCCACCACAGCAGGAACCCATTATATTACACCACCTCCACCACAGCAGGAACCCATTATATTACACCACCTCCACCACAGCAGGAACCCATTATATTACACCACCTCCACCACAGCAGGAACCCATTATATTACACCACCACCTCCACAGCAGGAACCCATTATATTACACCACCACCACCACAGCAGGAACCCATTATATTACACCACCACCACCACAGCAGGAACCCATTATATTACACCCCCACCACCACCACAGCAGGAACCCATTATATTACACCACCACCTCCACAGCAGGAACCCATTATATTACACCACCACCACCACAGCAGGAACCCATTATATTTGTACTGTTAATTCTGTTGGTAACCAGTTTATAATAGCAGTAAAAGCACCTCGGGGAGGGGGGGGTTGTGGTATATAGCCGTGTCGAGCCTGAGAATAGCCCTTAGCCGTCGTATCTTGGCCACATACCACATATCCCCGGGCCTTTTTGCTTCAATAGGTCAGGTTTTTAGCTAGTTCCAAGTTTGATTCCTTGATTCCAAACTAGTTCCTAGTTTGATGTCTGAGCATGTCTACACACACACCCCTGCAGTATGGGCAGGAGTAGGAGTGGAGCGTTCCCTGCTCAATCTGTCAAGACGTATCACATTCCTGTAAAGATAACCCACACCCCGACCGGCTCCCCTAAAACGGTGTCTCGCGTTTACTTCATGCCTACAGAATCCCTAGCCAAGATAACCCACACCCTGACCAGCTCCCCTAAAACGGTGTCTCATGTTCACTTCATGCCTACAGAATCCCTAGCCAAGATAACCCACACCCTGACCGGCTCCCCTAAAACGTTGTCTCGCGTTTACGTCATGCCTACAGAATCCCTAGCCACCACAGCAGGAACCCTAGCCAAGATAACCCACACCCTGACCGTTTTGTGTTTATAGAGAGAGAGAGAGAGCATCTAACCTCCTAGCCGTTCTTCTTTATGAGTTGGAGCTAAAGGAGAGAGGTTCTTGTTCAGTTGTATGTTTCTGTGTTTCACAAGCGTGGTTGGCCACAGGGAAGGCCTGTTTGTGTAGACCGAGTGAAATCGGTGTAGTTTATTTTCAGGCGTTGTGTTTATAGAGAGAGAGAGAGAGCATCTAACCTCCTAGCCGTTCTTCTTTATGAGTTGGAGCAGAAGGAGAAGTGTTCTTGTTCTGTTGTTGCATGTTTCTGTGTTTCACAAGCGTGTTTGTGTAGACCGAGTGAAATCGGTGTAGTTTATTTTCAGGCGTTGTGTTTATAGAGAGAGAGAGACCTCCTAGTCTTTTCTTGTTGATGAGTCGGAGCAGAACAACATGTTTGTTTGGTTGGTGTTCTATGCTGTTGCACGTTCCTGTTTCCCAACCTCACCTTGCTAGTTGGCCTGTTCATATGTTCACACTACATAGACTGAATGCTCTGGATCTGAAAAGAGCAGGTCATTGAGTTTGTTGTCCAGTGTTGCTCTGCAGCCAGGCCTGTTGCTCTGCAGCCAGAGAGGCCTGTTGCTCTGCAGCCAGAGAGGCCTGTTGCTCTGCAGCCAGAGAGGCCTGTTGCTCTGCAGCCAGAGAGGCCTGTTGCTCTGCAGCCAGAGAGGCTTGTTGCTCTGCAGCCAGAGAGGCTTGTTGCTCTGCAGCCAGAGAGGCCTGTTGCTCTGCAGCCAGAGAGGCCTGTTGCTCTGCAGCCAGAGGCCTGTTGCTCTGCAGCCAGAGAGGCCTGTTGCTCTGCAGCCAGAGAGGCCTGTTGCTCTGCAGCCAGAGAGGCCTGTTGCTCTGCAGCCAGAGAGGCCTGTTGCTCTGCAGCCAGAGAGGCCTGTTGCTCTGCAGCCAGAGAGGCCTGTTGCTCTGCAGCCAGAGAGGCCTGTTGCTCTGCAGCCAGAGAGGCCTGTTGCTCTGCAGCCAGAGAGGCCTGTTGCTCTGCAGCCAGAGAGGCCTGTTGCTGCAGCCAGAGAGGCCTGTTGCTCTGCAGCCAGAGAGGCCTGTTGCCCTGCAGCCAGAGAGGCCTGTTGCCCTGCAGCCAGAGAGTGAATGTTGCCCTGCAGCCAGAGAGCCTGTTGCTCTGCAGCCAGAGAGGCCTGTTGCTCTGCAGCCAGAGATAGCCAGAGAGGCCTGTTGCTCTGCAGCCAGAGAGGCCTGTGCTCTGCAGCCAGAGAGGCCTGTTGCTGCAGCCGAGAGCGATGCTACCTCAGTGTGTGCTGTGAACCGAGAGAGAGTGGCCTTGAATAGTGATGCTAAAGGCAGTGTCACAACTGTGTGTGTGTGTGTGTGTGTGTGTGTGTGTGTGTGTTCCATGTGTGTGTGTTGTGTGTGTGTGTGTGTGTGTGTGTGTGTGTGTGTGTGTGTGTGTGTGTGTGTGTGTGTGAGCATAGCCTGAGTGCAGCAGTGTGACAAGATTTTCTGTGTCCTGTCCCTCCCCTGAACAATGGAGAAGCTCCATTTGGATGGAAATGGGCTGGTGGTATGTCCAATGGAGCATTGAGACAGCATTATGGGTACCCACAAACCCCTGCAGCCCTCCCCACTAACGTGTGTGTGTTATGAAGGGGGTAGTGGTTAATGTAGGGTACATTTTAGTAGGTCTATGTTATGTAGTGGGAATAGTTTGTCATTGTTGAGTTGTACACGTTTCAATCAGTCGATACAGGCCCCTCCCACCTATGCAAACGATTCTAAATATGTCTGCATGGAATAGGAATCACTGGTTCCTTCAATACAAACGATTCTAAATATGGCTGCCTGGAATGGGAATCACTGGTTCCTTCAATACAAACCATTCTAAATATGTCTGCCTGGAATGGGAATCACTGGTTCCTTCAATACAAACCATTCTAAATATGGCTGCCTGGAATGGGAATCACTGGTTCCTTCAATACAAACCATTCTAAATATGGCTGCCTGGAATGGGAATCACTGGTTCCTTCAATACAAACCATTCTAAATATGGCTGCCTGGAATGGGAATCACTGGTTCCTTCAATACAAACGATTCTAAATATGGCTGCCTGGAATGGGAATCACTGGTTCCTTCAATACAAACCATTCTAAATATGTCTGCCTGGAATGGGAATCACTGGTTCCTTCAATACAAACTATTCTAAATATGGCTGCCTGGAATGGGAATCACTGGTTCCTTCAATACAAACCATTCTAAATATGTCTGCCTGGAATGGGAATCACTGGTTCCTTCAATACAAACGATTCTAAATATGGCTGCCTGGAATGGGAATCACTGGTTCCTTCAATACAAACCATTCTAAATATGTCTGCCTGGAATAGGAATCACTGGTTCCTCCAGTTGGTGAGGTCGACAGAATTAAATGCATTTTGCTTCAATATTTTCCCGTAACTCAATGCGTGCAAAAAGACTGAGGTATCACATTGACAGCTATACTATCAGGGTTACTAACTAACCCACATTGACAGCTATACTATCAGGGTTACTAACTAACCTATACTATCAGGGTTACTAACTAACCCACTATGACAGCTATACTATCAGGGTTACTAACTAACCTATACTATCAGGGTTACTAACTAACCCACTATGACAGCTATACTATCAGGGTTACTAACTAACCCACATTGACAGCTATACTATCAGGGTTACTAACTAACCTATACTATCAGGGTTACTAACTAACCCACTGACAGCTATACTATCAGGGTTACTAACTAACCCACATTGACAGCTATACTAGCAGGGTTACTAACTAACCCACAATGACCACTATACTAGCAGGGTTACTAACTAACCCACTACCATGACAGTCTATACTATCAGGGTTACTAACTAACCCACATTGACAGCTATACTATCAGGGTTACTAACTAACCCACAATGACAGCTATACTATCAGGGTTACTAACTAACCCACATTGACAGCTATACTATCAGGGTTACTAACTAACCCACATTGACATGTCTATACTAGCAGGGTTACTAACTAACCCACAATGACAGCTATACTAGCAGGGTTACTAACTAACCCACAATGACAGCTATACTAGCAGGGTTACTAACTAACCCACATTGACCATTAACCCATCATGTCTATACTAGCAGGGTTACTAACTAACCCACATTGACCATTAACCCATCATGTCTATACTATCAGGGTGACTAATCAATCATGTTTATTTACTGGATGAGGAGTGATTTAAGGGTTACACAAACACACACACACAGACACACAGACACACAGACACATAGGAATCGATGATGGGCAGCGAGCCAGTGACTCTGGCTCTATACAAAGCCATTTAGATACGCTACACATCTGTCTGTAGGACACACACACTACACATGGGCCTGTAGGACACACACACACTACACATGGGCCTGTAGGACACACACACTACACATGGGCCTGTAGGACACACACACTACACATGGGCCTGTAGGACACACACACTACACATCGGCCTGTAGGACACACACACTACACATCGGCCTGTAGGACACACACACTACACATCGGCCTGTAGGACACACACACTACCTGTACATCGGCCTGTAGGACACACAGACGTAAATGCATTAGTGAGGTGAAGGGAGGGAGGTGAAAGTTTTGGTTAGTTACATAACATGTATAGAGTCTGTTACACACCTACCAGAGAAACTAGTCCCATTTACACAGGCTGTACCAGGATCCTGATCTGTCTATAACATTATACAGGCCTTACCAGGACACTGACCTGTCTATAACATTACACAGGACTTACCAGGAGGATACTGATCTGTATATAACATTACACAGGCCTTACCAGGACACTGATCTGTCTATAACATTACACAGGCCTTACCAGGACACTGACCTGTCTATAACATTACACAGGCCTTACCAGGACACTGACCTGTCTATAACATTACACAGGCCTTACCAGGACACTGACCTGTCTATAACATTACACAGGCCTTACCAGGACACTGACCTGTCTATAACATTACACAGGCCTTACCAGGATACTGACCTGTCTATAACATTACACAGGCCTTACCAGGACACTGACCTGTCTATAACATTACACAGGCCTTACCAGGACACTGACCTGTCTATAACATTACACAGGCCTTACCAGGATACTGACCTGTCTATAACATTACACAGGCCGTACCAGGACACTGACCTGTCTATAACATTACACAGGCCTTACCAGGACACTGACCTGTCTATAACATTACACAGGCCTTACCAGGACACTGACCTGTCTATAACATTACACAGGCCTTACCAGGACACTGACCTGTCTATAACATTACACAGGCCTGTACCAGGATCCTGATCTGTCTATAACATTACACAGG
>NW_025747330.1:0-50000 GCF_021184085.1 Oncorhynchus gorbuscha
AAATGATGGGCCTATAGGCGTTATGATGATGTGTAGTCTAACTTTCTGTACGTACCTTGTAAACAGAGAAGCTATATATGATGTCAATCTGTTTTTGGCTAATAGAATGATGGGCCTATAGGCGTTATGATGATGTGTAGTCTAACTTTCTGTACGTACCTTGTAAACAGAGAAGCTATATATGATGTCAATCTGTTTTTGGCTAATAGAATGATGGGCCTATAGGCGTTATGATGATGTGTAGTCTAACTTTCTGTACGTACCTTGTAAACAGAGAAGCTATATATGATGTCAATCTGTTTTGGCTATTACAATGTGTCCGCAAAAGTGAATCCTAAAAATTTCCCGTCACTTTCTCTATTCCTCTTCAATGTGTCCATAGACACACCCAGTATCACTCAGTTGACTAAATAAGTATACATTCCTCAAAACCATTTTCACACATTTTTGTAAGACGGGACAATCATATATCACGAAATTCGCCTTTATATACTGCCACTATGACAGTTCACCGTTTCCAAGTGAAGTACACCCCACTCTGCGACGCAAACATAACAGTATCTTACGCCTCTCTTCAAAAACAAGGAAAGTTTTAAATGCATATTGCTTATTATAAAAACGAACCAAAATACAACCAACAGTTGAATTCCACAACATGGTCGTTTAGTTATTAAAGTAGCTTACCTTGCATTATCAACACAAAGACGAGGAGCAGCAAAGTCCCTCGCGCAGCTTGATTCATCTCTCGTCCGGTAGTCTACTGGGGAACTGTCCCTACCCTGTGAAACAACGGCGATTTAGTCCGTTAACAGGAAACAGCAGGCTACAAACAGCACGAAATGTCTGGCTCTCTCCGGTAAACGTATTGCGCTGTGAGACTGCCCGTACGCAGCTTGGCTCACGAGAGAGACACGGAACTTCGCTTCGTTCCACCCCTTTGGGCGCTACCTCACGCGCACCACTCCAAACCCAACACAGGAAGATAGATAAGTGCACAAACACATCAAAGTCGTCGGTATAATAGACGAGTTTAATAAGCTGAAGAAGACATTTGAACTGAATTTATGTATTTGCAGTTTCCGACTGAAGTCTTGAACCGGAGAAAACGATTTTAGCCCCATGGACAGCGCATCATAACCCGTTTGTAGCATAGCCTCAAACTGCTGAAATCTGCCTGTTCAATTCGCGCAGCTGGCGTTGGATAAGAACCTGATAGACTATGTTGCAAACGGTTGGCCAGGTGACATATTCATTTTATATCGAGGAAGTTGATAATAACACATCTGGTGAGGATTTAACCTAAATTGCGTACAGCCTATGCGTAGGCTACGACATGACAATGATATCGCTCAAATTGTCGCGTTGAAAGTTTACCTCAGTTCAAATATAGTATTCAATCAATTTGTTGACTAGGCAGTTGAGTTAACTTATCTGAACTCCCTGGTCTGGAAAGAAAAGTTATTGCCTCTCTCCAAAACAACGTTCCGCCCTGGTGAAGATTGAGATTGCTTTTAGGTGTAAACGTCACGCCACCACGGGCTCCCCCGTGAGACGTTGATTCATTTTCGTCTCCATTTGTAACGCTTGGCTCGACGTCATCAAACGGAGTCCTTAGGAACATGGTACCTAGTCTAGCGCGAGGCGGACGAGTCAACACAAACCTTTCATCAAAGGGACAGCGTGACCAGGACCACGGGAGAGGTTTCGTTTTGTCGGTCGTAGCGTATAGGCTGTACGGTGTAATTCAACTATGGGTAACGGATTAAACATACATGCCACTATACGTGTGTGTATGTGTGTGCGAGAGAGAGATAAATAGAGAGAGTGTGTGTGTGTTTTGTGTGTGTGCGTGTGTGTGTGTGTGTGTGTGTGTGTGTGTGTGTGTGTGTGTGTGTGTGTGTGTGTGTGTGTGTGTGTGTGTGTGTGTGTGTGTGTGTGTGTGTGTGTGTGTGTGTGTGTGTGTGTGTGCATATTTAATCACACAGCTCTAATAAGAGACAGTAAGCTTAACTCAATAGTTTATTGAGACAATGAATTATGGAGCAAACAACATCTGTGCTGCCATGTGAGCCCCTCTGGGTGGGTCTGAGAGAGATAACAACATCTGTGCTGCCATGTGAGCCCCTCTGGGTGGGTCTGAGAGAGATAACAACATCTGTGCTGCCATGTGAGCCCTCTGGTTGGGTCTGAGAGAGAGATAACAACATCTGTGCTGCCATGTGAGCCCCTCTGGGTGGGTCTGAGAGAGATAACAACATCTGTGCTGCCATGTGAGCCCCCCTGGGTGGGTCTGAGAGAGAGAGATAACAACATCTGTGCTGCCATGTGAGCCCCCCTGGGTGGGTCTGAGAGAGAGATAACAACATCTGTGCTGCCATGTGAGCCCCTCTGGGTGGGTCTGAGAGAGAGAGAACAACATCTGTGAGCCCCCCTGGGTGGGTCTGAGAGAGAGATAACAACATCTGTGCTGCCATGTGAGCCCCTCTGGGTGGGTCTGAGAGAGAGAGAACAACATCTGTGAGCCCCCCTGGGTGGGTCTGAGAGAGAGAGAACAACATCTGTGAGCCCCTCTGGGTGGGTCTGAGAGAGAGAGAACAACATCTGTGAGCCCTCTGGGTGGGTCTGAGAGAGAGAGAACAACATCTGTGAGCCCCTCTGGGTGGGTCTGAGAGAGAAAGCATGTAAGAGGGAGAGAGAGACAGAACAGAGATGTGTGGATAAACCACTTTACCAATCTGTTGGCTCTATAAAACAGCAAAAACATCTACATGATCAATTAAAAAGAGAAAGAGAGAGAGAGATAATTCACGAAATGGAACAAACACCGAATTGAGACTCTGCATGCAGAATTCGGTAAAAGCACCTCCATGTACAATGTACAACACCAAATAATGCAGAGCAGAATTAGGCCGATAACCGCAAGTTATCAAAATACAGAAAAGAGACATTCAATTCTACAACCACCTAAAAGGAAATGATTCCCAAATAAAGCCATCACCTACAGAGATGAACCTGGAGAAGAGTCCCTAAGCAAGCTGTTCCTGGGGCTCTGTTCACAAACATTAACACACCCCACAGAGCCCCAGCACAGCAGCACAATTAGACCCAACCAAATCATGAGAAAACAAAAGTTAATTACTTGATACATTGGAAAGAATGAACAAAAAAAACATTGGCCCTAAACAGAGAGTACACATTGGCAGAATACCTGACCACGGTGACTGACCCTAAACAGAGAGTACACAGTGGCAGAATACCTGACCACTGTGACTGACCCTAAACAGAGAGTACACAGTGGCAGAATACCTGACCACTGTGACTGACCCTAAACAGAGAGTACACAGTGGCAGAATACCTCACCACTGTGACTGACCCTAAACAGAGAGTACACAGTGGCAGAATACCTCACCACTGTGACTGACCCTAAACAGAGAGTACACAGTGGTAGAATACCTGACCACTGTGACTGACCCTAAACAGAGAGTACACAGTGGTAGAATACCTGACCACTGTGACTGACCCTAAACAGAGAGTACACAGTGGCAGAATACCTGACCACTGTGACTGACCCAAATTTAAGGAAATCTTTAACTGCTGTGTGAACTGACTCAGTAAGCATAGCCTTGCTATTGAGAAAGGCCACCGTAGGCAGACCTGGCTCTCAGAGAAGACAGGCCATGTGCACACTGCCCACAAAATGAGGTGGAAACTGAGCTGCACTTCCTAACCTCCTGCCAAATATATGACCGTATTAGAGACACATATTTTCCTCTGATTACACAGACCCATGTAGAATTCAAAATCAAACCCAATTTTGATGAAGTCGCATATCTATTGAAATACCACAGTTATGCCATCAGAGCAGAAATATTTGTGACCTGTTGCAACAAGGAAAAAGGCAACTAGTGAAGAACAAACACCATTGTAAATACAAACCATATTTATGTTTATTTATTTTACATAATATGACATTTGAAATGTCTTTATTGTTTTGGAACTTTTGTGAGTGTAATGTTTGTGTATTGTTTATTTCGATTTTGTTTTATCTATTTCACTTGCTGTGGCAATGTAAACATGTGTTTCCCAAGCCAATAAAACCCTTGAATTGAAGTGGAAAATTCAATTGAGAGAGACACAGAGAGAGAGAGAGATAGAGAGAGAGAGACACAGAGAGAGAGAGAGAGAGAGAGAGAGAGAGAGAGAGAGAGAGAGAGAGAGAGAGAGAGAGAGAGAGGAGAGAGAGAGAGTGAGAGAGAGAGGAGAGAGAGAAATAGAGAGAAAGCGAGAGAAAGAGAGAGGTGAGTGAGAGTGAGAGAGGAAGCGAGAGAGAGTGTAAGTACATCAGGGCTAAATTGTAGACCTGCACAAGGCTGGGATGGGCTACAGGACAATAGGAAAGCAGCTTGGTGAGAAGGCAACAACTGTTGGTGCAATTATTAGAAAATGGAAGAAGTTCAAGATGACGGTCAATCACCCTCGGTCTGGGGCTCCATGCAAGTTCTCACCTCGTGGGGCATCAATGATCATGAGGAAGGTGAGGGATCAGCCCAGAACTACACTGCAGGACCTGGTTAATGACCTGAAGAGAGCTGGGACCACAGTCTCAAAGAAAACCATTAGTAACACACTACGCCGTCATGGATTAAAATCCTGCAGCGCACGCAAGGTCCCCCTGCTCAAGCCAGCGCATGTCCAGGCCTGTCTGAAGTTTGCCAATGACCATCTGGATGATCCAGAGGAGGAATGGGAGAAGGTCATGTGGTCTGATGAGACAAATATAGAGCTTTTTGGTCTAAACTCCACTCGCCGTGTTTGGAGGAAGAAGAAGGATGAGCACAACCCCAAGAACACCATCACAACTGTGAAGCATGGAGGTGGAAACATCATCCTTTGGGGATGCTTTTCTGCCAAGGGGACAGGACGGCTGCACCATATTGAGGGAGGATGGATGGGGCCATGTATCGAGATCTTGGCCAACAACCTCCTTCCCTCAGTAAGAGCATTGAAGATGGGTCGTGGCTGGGTCTTTCAGCATGTCAACGACCCAAAACACACAACCAGGGCAACTAAGGAGTGGCTCCGTAAGAAGCATCTCAAGGTCCTGCAGTGGCCTAGCCAGTCTCCAGACCTGAACCCAGTAGAACATCTTTGGAGGGAGCTGAATGTCCGTATTGCCCAGCGACAGCCCCAAAACCTGAAGGATCTGGAGAAGGACTGTATGGAGGAGTGGGCCAAAATCCCTGCTGCAGTGTGTGCAAACCTGGTCAAGAACTGCAGGAAACGTATGGTCTCTGTAATTGCAGACAAAGGTTTCTGTCCCAAATATTAAGTTCTGCTTTTCTGACGGATCAAATACTTATGTCATGAAATAAAATGCAAATTAATTACTTAAAAATCATACAATATGATTTTCTGGATGTTTGTTTTAGATTCCGTCTCTCACAATTGAAGTGCACCTATGATAAGAATTACAGACCTCTACATGCTTTGTAAGTGGGAAAACCTGCAAATTCGGCAGTGTGTCAAATACTTGTTCTCCCCACTGTATGTGTATACATATGTGATGATGGTATTTCTGTGAGGTACAGTATGATACCATTACCGCTTTGCATGATGTTGATATTATGTTGTTGATACACAAACACAAGAATGACACATGCACAGACACACACAAAGAAACACACACACACATATTCACTCGGGAATACACAGACAGACACTGACACACACACACACACACACACACACACACACACACACACACACACACACACACACACACACACACACACACACACACACACACACACACACACACACACACACACACACACACACACACATTCACTTTCATCCCCTTTGCTCCTATTCAATATCTACCTCCTCTCTAGCCCCTGTCACTCATCTACCTCCTCTCCCTATCTCTCTGTCACTCATCTACCTCCTCTCTCTATCCCCCTGTCACTCATCTACCTCCTCTCTCTATCTCTCTGTCACTCATCTACCTCCTCTCTATCCCTCTGTCACTGATCTACCTCCTCTCTCTATCCCCCTGTCACTCATCTACCTCCTCTCTCTATCCCTCTGTCACTCATCTACCTCCTCTCTCTATCCCCCTGTCACTCATCTACCTCCTCTCTCTATCCCCCTGTCACTCATCTACCTCCTCTCTCTATCCCTCTGTCACTCATCTACCTCCTCTCTCTATCTCTCTGTCACTCATCTACCTCCTCTCTCTATCCCCCTGTCACTCATCTACCTCCTCTCTCTATCCCTCATCTACCTCCTCTCTCTATCCCTCTGTCACTGATCTACCTCCTCTCTCTATCCCTCTGTCACTGATCTACCTCCTCTCTCTATCCCTCATCTACCTCCTCTCTCTATCCCTCTGTCACTCATCTACCTCCTCTCTCTATCCCTCTGTCACTGATCTACCTCCTCTCTCTATCCCCCTGTCACTCATCTACCTCCTCTCTCTATCCCTCTGTCACTGATCTACCTCCTCTCTCTATCCCCCTGTCACTCATCTACCTCCTCTCTCTATCCCCCTGTCACTCATCTACCTCCTCTCTCTATCCCCCTGTCACTCATCTACCTCCTCTCTCTATCTCTCTGTCACTCATCTACCTCCTCTCTCTATCCCTCATCTACCTCCTCTCTCTATCCCCCTGTCACTCATCTACCTCCTCTCTCTATCTCTCTGTCACTGATCTACCTCCTCTCTCTATCTCTCTGTCACTGATTTACCTCCTCTCTAGCCCCCTGTCACTCATCTACCTCTCTCTATCCCTCTGTCACTCATCTACCTCCTCTCTCTATCTCTCTGTCACTGAAGTACCTCCTCTCTCTATCTCTCTGTCACTCATCTACCTCCTCTCTCTATCCCCCTGTCACTCATCTACCTCCTCTCTCTATCCCTCATCTACCTCCTCTCTCTATCCCCCTGTCACTCATCTACCTCCTCTCTCTCTATCCCCTGTCACTCATCTACCTCCTCTCTCTATCCCCCTGTCACTCATCTACCTCCTCTCTCTATCCCCCTGTCACTCATCTACCTCTCTCTATCTCTCTGTCACTCATCTACCTCCTCTCTCTATCCCCCTGTCACTCATCTACCTCCTCTCTCTATCCCCCTGTCACTCATCTACCTCTCTCTATCTCTCTGTCACTCATCTACCTCCTCTCTCTATCCCCCTGTCACTCATCTACCTCTCTCTATCCCCCTGTCACTCATCTACCTCCTCTCTCTATCCCCCTGTCACTCATCTACCTCTCTCTATCTCTCTGTCACTCATCTACCTCCTCTCTCTATCCCCCTGTCACTCATCTACCTCCTCTCTCTATCCCCCTGTCACTCATCTACCTCTCTCTATCTCTCTGTCACTCATCTACCTCCTCTCTCTATCCCCCTGTCACTCATCTACCTCTCTCTATCCCCCTGTCACTCATCTACCTCCTCTCTCTATCCCCTGTCACTCATCTACCTCTCTCTATCTCTCTGTCACTCATCTACCTCCTCTCTCTATCCCCCTGTCACTCATCTACCTCTCTCTATCTCTCTGTCACTCATCTACCTCTCTCTATCCCCCTGTCACTCATCTACCTCCTCTCTCTATCCCCCTGTCACTCATCTACCTCTCTCTATCTCTCTGTCACTCATCTACCTCCTCTCTCTATCCCCCTATCACTCATCTACCTCCTCTCTCTATCCCCCTGTCACTCATCTACCTCCTCTCTCTATCCCCCTGTCACTCATCTACCTCCTCTCTCTATCCCCCTGTCACTCATCTACCTCCTCTCTCTATCTCTCTGTCACTCATCTACCTCCTCTCTCTATCTCTCTGTCACTCATCTACCTCCTCTCTCTATCCCCCTGTCACTCATCTACCTCCTCTCTCTATCCCCCTGTCACTCATCTACCTCCTCTCTCTATCCCCCTGTCACTCATCTACCTCCTCTCTCTATCTCTCTGTCACTCATCTACCTCCTCTCTCTATCCCCCTGTCACTCATCTACCTCCTCTCTCTATCCCCCTGTCACTCATCTACCTCTCTCTATGCCCCTGTCACTCATCTACCTCCCTCTCTCTATCCCCCTGTCACTCATCTACCTCTCTCTCTATCCCCCTGTCACTCATCTACCCTCTCTATCTCTCTGTCACTCATCTACCTCCTCTCTCTATCCCCCTGTCACTCATCTACCTCTCTCTATCTCTCTGTCACTCATCTACCTCCTCTCTATCTCTCTGTCACTCATCTACCTCCTCTCTCTATCCCCCTGTCACTCATCTACCTCTCTCTATCTCTCTGTCACTCATCTACCTCCTCTCTATCTCTCTGTCACTCATCTACCTCCTCTCTCTAGCCATCTGTCACTCATCTACCTCCTCTCTATCCTTCTGTCACTCATCTACTCTCGCTCTTATCTACCTCCCTCACTCCCTCCATCTCTCTCTGCAGTCACTCTGGGCCTGTATGTGTGTGTGCTGCTCGTGCAAGTCTTTCTCCCTCTGTGAGCATGTGTGTGTGTCTGTGCATGTGTGTGTTTCTGTGCATGTGTGTGGGAAAGCAGGGAGCAGGTGTGGACTGGCAGGAATTGGCCCCAGAGAGACTCTTGACACACTCTGACACACTCTGACACACACACACACTCTGACACACAAACACACTCTGACACACACACACACACACACACACACACACACACACACACACACACACACACACACACACACACACACACACACACACACACACACACACACACACACACACACACACACACACACACACACAGAGAGAGAGAGAGGAAGACTTGCATGACCAGCGAACCAACACTAGAGAGATGACTCCAGATTCAAGTCGAAATTGAATCTGAAGTGACATTTTTTTGCAGGTCACCAGGATATCGGGAGACACAGTCAAAACCGTCCACTAGCCAATCAAGATACTATCCATGATGCAGCTGTAGAACTTATTGAGGATGTGAGGGCCCATGCCACATCTTTTCAGCCTCCTGAGGGGGAAGAGGTGCTGTTGTACCCTCTTCATGACTGTGCTGGTGTGTGTGGACCATGATAGATCCTTAGTGATGTGGACACTGAAGAACTTGAAGCTCTTGACCCACTACAGCCCCGTCGATATGAATGGGGACATGCTCGGCAGTATGTTTCCTGTTGTCCACGATCATAAATGTTGTCTTGGTGATGTTGAGGAAGAGGTTGTCGTCCTTGCACCACACTGCCAGGTCTCTGACTTCCTCTCTATAGGCTGTCTCATTGTCGTCTGTGATCAGGCGTCCCACCATTGTGTTGTCAGCAAACTTAATGATGGTGTTGGAGTCGTGCAGTCATGGGTGAACAAGGGGTAGTACACGAGGGACTGAGCACGCACCCCTGAGGGGTCCCCGTGTTGAGGGTCAGTGTGGCGGATGATTGCTGCCTACCCTCACCACCTGGGGCGGCCCGTCAGGAAGTCCAGGATCCAGTTGCAGAGGGAGGTGTTCAGTCCCAGGGTCCTTAGCTTAGTGATGATCTTGGAGGGCACTACAGTGTTCAACACTGAGCTGTAGTCAATAAACAGCAGGCAGTGTGGAGGGCAATAGAATTGGGTCATCTGTGTGATCTGTTGGGGCAGGATGAAAATTTGAGTGGGACCAATATGTCTGAGATGATTATGTTGATATGAGCCACGACCAGCCTTTCAAAGCATTCCATGGCTACAGATGTGAGTGCTACGGTTCGACAGTCATTGAAACAGGTTGTCTTGGAGTTCTTGTGCACAGGGACATAGTAGTCTGCTTTAAACATATAGCTATTACAGACTGGGACAGTGAAGATATTTCTCAGCTGGTCAGCGCATGCTTGGCTACTGAGAGCGTGATCACACAGTCGTCCGAAACAGCTGGTGCTCTTATGCATGGTTCAGTGTTGCTTATGCGTCCTGGTAATCTGTGAACGTTTTCTGTGACCCTGTTAAAAGGGCTGACAAGCTGACAAGGTAAAACTCTGTTGGTTTGCCCCTGAACAAGGCAGTTAACCCACTATTCCTAGGACGTCATTGTAAATAAGAAGTTGTTCTTAACGGACTTAGTTAAATAAAGGTAAAATAAAAAAATATAAATAAATAAAGGTCTTATTCCCATCGGCTATGGAGAGTGTGATCACACAGTCGTCCAGAACAGCTGGTGCTCCTATGCATGATTCAGTGTTGCTTGCCTCGAAGCGAGGATAGAAGGCATTTAGTCCATCTGGTAAACTCGCGTCATTGGGCAGCTCGTGGCTTGGTTTCCCTTTGTAATCCGTGATAGTACAATCCATGACTTCATCAGTAGTACAATGTGTTTCCTACCTCTCTGCACCACGACAATTCCAAATTCCAAACTGCAGGTCTAGAATCCCAGCCAACATTCCATCATGCTTCCCAAACATATGATTGACTGCATCTCTGTCCAGGGCTAGGACATCTATAGTTATAATGACGCACACTGTCAGGCAAATCATTTACAAATTAGCATATGAGAAAGAGACATCTCATCCTCATACTATGTGAATCCCAAATAGCACACTATTCACTACATAGTGCACAACTTTGGACCAGAGCCCATGGGCTATAGGGAATTTCAGACATAACCTAGGTGATGATTTGTGAAGTGTTGTTGAAGTAGTCTGTCTCAAAGCGTGGTCCTGTAGACTAGAGGTGTTGAAGTAGTCAGACTCAAACCGTGGTCCTGTAGACTAGAGGTGATGTTGAAGTAGTCAGTCACAAACCGTGGTCCTGTAGACTAGAGGTGTTGTTGAAGTAGTCAGACACAAACCGTGGTCCTGTAGACTAGAGGTGTTGTTGAAGTAGTCAGACACAAACCGTGGTCCTGTAGACTAGAGGTGTTGTTGAAGTAGTCAGACACAAACCGTGGTCCTGTAGACTAGAGGTGTCGTTGAAGTAGTCAGACACAAACCGTTGTCCTGTAGACTAGAGGTGTTGTTGAAGTAGTCAGACACAAACCGTGGTCCTGTAGACTAGAGGTGTCGTTGAAGTAGTCAGACACAAACCATGGTCCTGTAGACTAGAGGTGTTGTTAAAGTAGTCAGTAACAAACCGTGTTCCTGTAGACTAGAGGTGTTGAAGTAGTCAGACTCAAACCGTGGTCCTGTAGACTAGAGGTGATGTTGAAGTAGTCAGTCTCAAACCGTGGTCCTGTAGACTAGAGGTGTTGAAGTAGTCAGTCACAAACCGTGGTCCTGTAGACTAGAGGTGTTGAAGTAGTCAGACACAAACCGTGGTCCTGTAGACTAGAGGTGTCGTTGAAGTAGTCAGATACAAACCGTGGTCCTGTAGACTAGAGGTGTTGTTAAAGTAGTCAGTAACAAACCGTGGTCCTGTAGACTAGAGGTGTTGAAGTAGTCAGACTCAAACCGTGGTCCTGTAGACTAGAGGTGATGTTGAAGTAGTCAGTCTCAAACCGTGGTCCTGTAGACTAGAGGTGTCGTTTAAGTAGTCAGTCACAAACCGTGGTCCTGTAGACTAGAGGTGTTGAAGTAGTCAGTCACAAACCGTGGTCCTGTAGACTAGAGGTGTCGTTGAAGTAGTCAGACACAAACCGTGGTCCTGTAGACTAGAGGTGTTGTTAAAGTAGTCAGTAACAAACCGTGTTCCTGTAGACTAGAGGTGTTGAAGTAGTCAGACTCAAACCGTGGTCCTGTAGACTAGAGGTGATGTTGAAGTAGTCAGTCTCAAACCGTGGTCCTGTAGACTAGAGGTGTTGAAGTAGTCAGTCACAAACCGTGGTCCTGTAGACTAGAGGTGTTGAAGTAGTCAGACACAAACCGTGGTCCTGTAGACTAGAGGTGTCGTTGAAGTAGTCAGATACAAACCGTGGTCCTGTAGACTAGAGGTGTTGTTAAAGTAGTCAGTAACAAACCGTGGTCCTGTAGACTAGAGGTGTTGAAGTAGTCAGACTCAAACCGTGGTCCTGTAGACTAGAGGTGATGTTGAAGTAGTCAGTCTCAAACCGTGGTCCTGTAGACTAGAGGTGTTGTTGAAGTAGTCAGTCACAAACCGTGGTCCTGTAGACTAGAGGTGTTGAAGTAGTCAGTCACAAACCGTGGTCCTGTAGACTAGAGGTGTCGTTGAAGTAGTCAGACACAAACCGTGGTCCTGTAGACTAGAGGTGTTGTTAAAGTAGTCAGTAACAAACCGTGTTCCTGTAGACTAGAGGTGTTGAAGTAGTCAGACTCAAACCGTGGTCCTGTAGACTAGAGGTGATGTTGAAGTAGTCAGTCTCAAACCGTGGTCCTGTAGACTAGAGGTGTTGAAGTAGTCAGTCACAAACCGTGGTCCTGTAGACTAGAGGTGTTGAAGTAGTCAGTCACAAAGGTGACTAGAGGTGTTGAAGTCACAAAGTCAGTCTCAAACCGTGGTCCTGTAGACTAGAGGTGTTGAAGTAGTCAGTCTCAAACCGTGGTCCTGTAGACTAGAGGTGTTGAAGTAGTCAGTAACAAACCGTGGTCCTGTAGACTAGAGGTGTTGTTGAAGTAGTCAGACACAAACCGTGGTCCTGTAGACTAGAGGTGTTGAAGTAGTCAGTCTCAAACCGTGGTCCTGTAGACAAGAGGTGTTGTTGAAGTAGTCAGTAACAAACCGTCGTCCTGTAGACTAGAGGTGTTGTTGAAGTAGTCAGACACAAACCGTGGTCCTGTAGACTAGAGGTGTCGTTGAAGTAGTCAGACACAAACCGTGGTCCTGTAGACTAGAGGTGTTGTTGAAGTAGTCAGTAACAAACCGTGGTCCTGTAGTCTAGAGGTGTTGTTGAAGTAGTCAGTAACAAACCGTGGTCCTGTAGACTAGAGGTGTTGAAGTAGTCAGACTCAAACCGTGGTCCTGTAGACTAGAGGTGTTGTTGAAGCAGTCAGTAACAAACAATGGTCCTGTAGACTAGAGGTGTTGAAGTAGTCAGTAACAAACCGTGGTCCTGTAGACTAGAGGTGTTGAAGTAGTCAGTAACAAACCGTGGTCCTGTAGACTAGAGGTGTTGAAGTAGTCAGTCACAAACCGTGGTCCTGTAGACTAGAGGTGTTGTTGAAGCAGTCAGTAACAAACAGTGGTCCTGTAGACTAGAGGTGTTGAAGTAGTCAGTAACAAACCATGGTCCTGTAGACTAGAGGTTTTGTTGAAGTAGTCAGTAACAAACCGTGGTCCTGTAGACTAGAGGTGTTGTTGAAGTAGTCAGACACAAACTGTGGTCCTGTAGACTAGAGGTGTTGTTGAAGTAGTCAGACACAAACCGTGGTCCTGTAGACTAGAGGTGTTGTTGAAGTAGTCAGTAACAAACCGTGGTCCTGTAGACTAGAGGTGTTGAAGTAGTCAGTAACAAACCGTGGTCCTGTAGACTAGAGGTGTTGAAGTAGTCAGTCACAAACCGTGGTCCTGTAGACTAGAGGTGTTGTTGAAGTAGTCAGACACAAACCGTGGTCCTGTAGACTAGAGGTGTTGTTGAAGTAGTCAGTAACAAACCGTGGTCCTGTAGACTAGAGGTGTTGTTGAAGTAGTCAGACACAAACCGTGGTCCTGTAGACTAGAGGTGTTGTTGAAGTAGTCAGTAACAAACCGTGGTCCTGTCGACTAGAGGTGTTGTTGAAGTAGTCAGACACAAACCGTGGTCCTGTAGACTAGAGGTGTTGTTGAAGTAGTCAGTAACAAACCGTGGCCCTGTAGACTAGAGGTGTTGTTGAAGTAGTCAGTAACAAACCGTGGTCCTGTAGACTAGAGGTGTTGTTGAAGTAGTCAGTAACAAACCGTGGTCCTGTAGACTAGAGGTGTTGAAGTAGTCAGTCACAAACCGTGGTCCTGTAGACTAGAGGTGTCGTTGAAGTAGTCAGACACAAACCGTGGTCCTGTAGACTAGAGGTGTCATTGAAGTAGTCAGACACAAACCGTGGTCCTGTAGACTAGAGGTGTTGTTGAAGTAGTCAGACACAAACCGTGGTCCTGTAGACTAGAGGTGTTGAAGTAGTCAGTAACAAACCGTGGTCCTGTAGACTAGAGGTGTCGTTGAAGTAGTCAGACACAAACCGTGGTCCTGTAGACTAGAGGTGTTGAAGTAGTCAGTAACAAACCGTGGTCCTGTAGACTAGAGGTGTCGTTGAAGTAGTCAGACACAAACCGTGGTCCTGTAGACTAGAGGTGTTGAAGTAGTCAGACACAAACCGTGGTCCTGTAGACTAGAGGTGTTGTTGAAGTAGTCAGTAACAAACCGTGGTCCTGTAGACTAGAGGTGTTGAAGTAGTCAGACACAAACCGTGGTCCTGTAGACTAGAGGTGTTGTTGAAGTAGTCAGTAACAAACCGTGGTCCTGTAGACTAGAGGTGTTGAAGTAGTCAGTAACAAACCGTGGTCCTGTAGACTAGAGGTGTCGTTGAAGTAGTCAGACACAAACCGTGGTCCTGTAGACTAGAGGTGTAGAAGTAGTCAGACACAAACCGTGGTCCTGTAGACTAGAGGTGTTGTTGAAGTAGTCAGTAACAAACCGTGGTCCTGTAGACTAGAGGTGTTGAAGTAGTCAGACACAAACCGTGGTCCTGTAGACTAGAGGTGTTGTTGAAGTAGTCAGTAACAAACCGTGGTCCTGTAGACTAGAGGTGTTGTTGAAGTAGTCAGTAACAAACCGTGGTCCTGTAGACTAGAGGTGTTGTTGAAGCTCTTCTAAAATCACAGTGGGTTAAAACAATCAACTAACAACCACCAAGACTTTGATTATTGCAGAACTGAGTCAGGTGTCCAGAACCTCTAGCTGTCCAGGACCAGGGTTGGCGATCACTGTTCTATGTTCGTCGAATCTATAGAATCTACATCTCTAGCTGTCCAGGACCAGGGTTGGCGATCACTGTTCTATGTTCGTCGAATCTATAGAATCTACATCTCTAGCTGTCCAGGACCAGGGTTGGCGATCACTGTTCTATGTTCGTCGAATCTATAGAATCTACATCTGTCCAGGACCAGGGTTGGCGATCACTGTTCTATGTTCGTCGAATCTATAGAATCTACATCTCTAGCTGTCCAGGACCAGGGTTGGCGATCACTGTTCTATGTTCGTCGAATCTATAGAATCTACATCTGTCCAGGACCAGGGTTGGCGATCACTGTTCTATGTTCGTCGAATCTATAGAATCTACATCTCTAGCTGTCCAGGACCAGGGTTGGCGATCACTGTTCTATGTTCGTCGAATCTATAGAATCTACATCTCTAGCTGTCCAGGACCAGGGTTGGCGATCACTGTTCTATGTTCGTCGAATCTATAGAATCTACATCTGTCCAGGACCAGGGTTGGCGATCACTGTTCTATGTTCGTCAAATCTATAGAATCTACATCTGTCCAGGACCAGGGTTGGCGATCACTGTTCTATGTTCGTCGAATCTATAGAATCTACATCTGTCCAGGACCAGGGTTGGCGATCACTGTTCTATGTTCGTCGAATCTATAGAATCTACATCTGTCCAGGACCAGGGTTGGCGATCACTGTTCTATGTTCGTCGAATCTATAGAATCTACATCTCTAGCTGTCCAGGACCAGGGTTGGCGATCACTGTTCTATGTTCGTCGAATCTATAGAATCTACATCTGTCCAGGACCAGGGTTGGCGATCACTGTTCTATGTTCGTCGAATCTATAGAATCTACATCTGTCCAGGACCAGGGTTGGCGATCACTGTTCTATGTTCGTCGAATCTATAGAATCTACATCTGCATTGCTTGCTGTTTGGGGTTTTAGGCTGGGTTTCTGTAGAAGCCTTTGGTGACATCAGCTGATGATAAAAGGAAGACATTTGATTTGATTTGCTAGGCCCTGGTCAAAAGTAGTCCACTCAATAGAAAAGGGATGAAAACATGTTCTGAGGTGTTTACTTCACAAATTACTACTGCAGAGCAATACACCAACTCAATAGAAATGATTGAGCCTCAATTAACTTACAAACAAATACATTACAAGATAATTTGATTTTTTTTGTATGTTTCATAAGTCAGTCAATGATAAGCAGAAATCTGGGAAATATAAGCTTTTCCAACTGTTATATTTATTTATCCATATCCTATCAGCAACCATATTCTATATGAACATGTACATGTCAGTCTTATAATAAGATTGATTTTTAAATTCTCGATAGACGAGATACAGGTCGACGTTTCATTTGGTCCTTTATGTTCAACTTACTTATGTTTCATATCCTGGTTAATAAAAGTGTCTATTTCCATGTTCTGACAGGATGTTTTCACAATCAGTGTGCAACCACAAAGTCCTTCCCCTGGGCTATTTCACCCAGGACAAATACAATAGTCTTCCACATCCAGGCACCTCTATCTGACAGGCCGTGTCGCGCTAACACTTGTCCCCCCCATCTGGACAAAAGGACCCATCACAACAAATGTACATTTCCTCCTCTCTCCCCTATCTTTAGATGCTAAAAGCACTTAGCCCGATTGCTTTAAACATGCTGTGTTAAAAGAAATGTCCCAAAAGGCTGGGTAATGTATTTTTCCTGTCGTGGCCGGGAACCTAAGTTGCCTCTGACAGGGGAGCATGAAGCCTCACAGAGAGGAGTCACAATATACCTGTTCCTACCCCTTCTATTAGTACAATGGTGGGGGGAGAACTGGATGGGAATTAGTCTTCCCGTCAGGACTGATTAGTGTGACGTGCCAGAGCACTTCCTGGTTAGCTAATGCTGGGGCTCTGTGTCTGTGTCCGTGTGTGTCTGCACACATCTTTTATTCATGTTTTCCTAAATTCCCGGGCAACGAGACATGACGTCCATTACTGTTCACCCTTTCCTCCCTCTTTTTCTCTCCTTTCCTCTCATCTTCATCATCATCATCTTATTCTTCTTCTTCTTCTTCTCCTCTTCCTCATCATCATCATAATCTTCTTCTTCCTCCATCTTCTTCTTCTTCTTCTCATCTTCCTCTTCTTCTTCTCCATCTTCTTCTTATTCTCCATCTTCTTCTTCTTAACCTCTTCTTCTTCATCTTCTTCTTCTCCATCTTCTTCTACTTCTCATCTTCTCTTCTTCTTCTCCATCTTCTTCTTCTCCATCTTCTTCTTCTTCTCCATCTTCTTCTTCTTCGTCATCTTCTTCTTCTCCATCTTCTTCCTCTTTTTCTTCTTCTTCTTCTTCATTTTCTTCGCATCTTCCTCTTCTTCTTCTCATTTTCTTCTTCATCTCCATCTTCTTCTTCTCCTTCTCATCTTCCTCTTCATCATCATCATCATAATCTTCTTCTTCCTCCATCTTCTTCTTCTTCTTCGCATCTTCCTCTTCTTCTTCTCCACCATCTTCTTCTTCTCCATCTTCTTCTTCTTCTCCTCCTCCATCTTCTTCTTCTTCTCCTCCTCCATCTTCTTCTTCTTCTTCGTCCATCTTCTTCCTCTTCTCATCTTCCTCTTCATCTTTTCCATCTTCTCCTTCTTCTCCATCTTCTTATTCTTCTCCTTCTTCTTCTTCTCATCTTCTTCCTCTCATCTTCCTCTTCATCTTTTCCATCTTCTTCTTCTTCTTCTTCTTCTTCTTCTTCTTCTTCTTCTTCATCTTCCTCTTCATCTTTTCCATCTTCTTCTTCTTCTTCTTCTTCTTCTTCTCATCTTCCTCTTCTTCTTCTTCTTCTCTTTCTTTTGCTCCCTCTTCTCCTCTCACCTATTGTCATTTCTTCCCTCTCCTCCGTTCTCTTTTTATCCCCCTCCCATCTCTCCTCTCTGCACTTATCCCACCTCCTCATCCCCCTCTCTCGCTTCACCTCTCTATCTATCAAATGCGTTCTCACCCACTCCACTCATCTAAAGCTTTTTCATGCTCAGGCCAGGAGTGCCGTCATTCTGTCTCTTCCCAAACAGACGATAAGAATACCTTCTCCACTGGAACTTTTAGACCTCCCTGAATTATTCATCCCCAGTGTTTCAGCCAATCGCACACCACCCTGAGAAAATACTTTTCTGCTTTTTATTTGAAAACATCAAGTAAATGGAGCTTCGGTGTTCGGAACTTTGGTGGTGGATTCTAGAAGACATGATAATGATATAACTTTCTCTATAAAGAATGGAAAAAGAAAAGATGAAGAAAATGACGGCCATTTTGAAGGAAGTAGTATAATGTGTGGATAGGACTAGAAGGACAAAAATACAATGAACACAGACAGAATCTAACACATTTCACTGTAGACTTTATCACAACTGTATCCATACACACATAACTGTGTATCTATTGGCATGTAGGTATGTAAGTGAAGTGGAGCATATCAGTCCCGAAGGCTATGGATTATCATCTAAACACTTGTCTCTGACTGTTATAGGTAGTGATATAATATAACCATACAGTCTGTTATAGGTAGTGATATAATATAACCAGTCTGTTATAGGTAGTGATATAATATAACCAGTCTGTTATAGGTAGTGATATAATATAACCATACAGTCTGTTATAGGTAGTGATATAATATAACCATACAGTCTGTTATAGGTAGTGATATAATATAACCATACAGTCTGTTATAGGTAGTGATATAATATAACCAGTCTGTTATAGGTAGTGATATAATATAACCAGTCTGTTATAGGTAGTGATATAATATAACCATACAGTCTGTTATAGGTAGTGATATAATATAACCAGTCTGTTATAGGTAGTGATATAATATAACCAGTCTGTTATAGGTAGTGATATAATATAACCAGTCTGTTATAGGTAGTGATATAATATAACCAGTCTGTTATAGGTAGTGATATAATATAACCATACAGTCTGTTATAGGTAGTGATATAATATAACCAGTCTGTTATAGGTAGTGATATAATATAACCATACAGTCTGTTATAGGTAGTGATATAATATAACCAGTCTGTTATAGGTAGTGATATAATATAACCATACAGTCTGTTATAGGTAGTGATATAATATAACCATACAGTCTGTTATAGGTAGTGATATAATATAACCAGTCTGTTATAGGTAGTGATATAATATAACCATACAGTCTGTTATAGGTAGTGATATAATATAACCAGTCTGTTATAGGTAGTGATATAATATAACCATACAGTCTGTTATAGGTAGTGATATAATATAACCAGTCTGTTATAGGTAGTGATATAATATAACCAGTCTGTTATAGGTAGTGATATAATATAACCAGTCTGTTATAGGTAGTGATATAATATAACCAGTCTGTTATAGGTAGTGATATAATATAACCATCCAGTCTGTTATAGGTAGTGATATAATATAACCAGTCTGTTATAGGTAGTGATATAATATAACCAGTCTGTTATAGGTAGTGATATAATATAACCAGTCTGTTATAGGTAGTGATATAATATAACCATACAGTCTGTTATAGGTAGTGATATAATATAACCAGTCTGTTATAGGTAGTGATATAATATAACCAGTCTGTTATAGGTAGTGATATAATATAACCATACAGTCTGTTATAGGTAGTGATATAATATAACCAGTCTGTTATAGGTAGTGATATAATATAACCAGTCTGTTATAGGTAGTGATATAATATAACCAGTCTGTTATAGGTAGTGATATAATATAACCATACAGTCTGTTATAGGTAGTGATATAATATAACCATACAGTCTGTTATAGGTAGTGATATAATATAACCATACAGTCTGTTATAGGTAGTGATATAATATAACCATACAGTCTGTTATAGGTAGTGATATAATATAACCATACAGTCTGTTATAGGTAGTGATATAATATAACCATACAGTCTGTTATAGGTAGTGATATAATATAACCAGTCTGTTATAGGTAGTGATATAATATAACCATACAGTCTGTTATAAGTAGTGATATAATATAACCAGTCTGTTATAGGTAGTGATATAATATAACCATACAGTCTGTTATAAGTAGTGATATAATATAACCAGTCTGTTATAGGTAGTGATATAATATAACCATACAGTCTGTTATAGGTAGTGATATAATATAACCAGTCTGTTATAAGTAGTGATATAATATAACCAGTCTGTTATAGGTAGTGATATAATATAACCAGTCTGTTATAGGTAGTGATATAATATAACCAGTCTGTTATAGGTAGTGATATAATATAACCATACAGTCTGTTATAGGTAGTGATATAATATAACAGTCTGTTATAGGTAGTGATATAATATAACCAGTCTGTTATAGGTAGTGATATAATATAACCAGTCTGTTATAGGTAGTGATATAATATAACCATACAGTCTGTTATAAGTAGTGATATAATATAACCATACAGTCTGTTATAAGTAGTGATATAATATAACCATACAGTCTGACTGTTATAGGTAGTGATATAATATAACCATACAGTCTGTTATAGGTAGTGATATAATATAACCATACAGTCTGTTATAGGTAGTGATATAATATAACCATACAGTCTGACTGTTATAGGTAGTGATATAATATAACCATACAGTCTGTTATAGGTAGTGATATAATATAACCATACAGTCTGTTATAAGTAGTGATATAATATAACCATACAGTCTGTTATAGGTAGTGATATAATATAACCATACAGTCTGTTATAGGTAGTGATATAATATAACCAGTCTGTTATAGGTAGTGATATAATATAACCAGTCTGTTATAGGTAGTGATATAATATAACCATACAGTCTGTTATAGGTAGTGATATAATATAACCATACAGTCTGTTATAAGTAGTGATATAATATAACCATACAGTCTGTTATAGGTAGTGATATAATATAACCAGTCTGTTATAGGTAGTGATATAATATAACCAGTCTGTTATAGGTAGTGATATAATATAACCAGTCTGTTATAGGTAGTGATATAATATAACCAGTCTGTTATAGGTAGTGATATAATATAACCAGTCTGTTATAGGTAGTGATATAATATAACCAGTCTGTTATAGGTAGTGATATAATATAACCAGTCTGTTATAGGTAGTGATATAATATAACCATACAGTCTGTTATAGGTAGTGATATAATATAACCATACAGTCTGTTATAGGTAGTGATATAATATAACCATACAGTCTGTTATAAGTAGTGATATAATATAACCAGTCTGTTATAGGTAGTGATATAATATAACCAGTCTGTTATAGGTAGTGATATAATATAACCAGTCTGTTATAGGTAGTGATATAATATAACCAGTCTGTTATAGGTAGTGATATAATATAACCATCCAGTCTGTTATAGGTAGTGATATAATATAACCAGTCTGTTATAGGTAGTGATATAATATAACCAGTCTGTTATAGGTAGTGATATAATATAACCAGTCTGTTATAGGTAGTGATATAATATAACCAGTCTGTTATAGGTAGTGATATAATATAACCAGTCTGTTATAGGTAGTGATATAATATAACCAGTCTGTTATAGGTAGTGATATAATATAACCAGTCTGTTATAGGTAGTGATATAATATAACCAGTCTGTTATAGGTAGTGATATAATATAACCATACAGTCTGTTATAGGTAGTGATATAATATAACCAGTCTGTTATAGGTAGTGATATAATATAACCATACAGTCTGTTATAGGTAGTGATATAATATAACCAGTCTGTTATAGGTAGTGATATAATATAACCAGTCTGTTATAGGTAGTGATATAATATAACCATACAGTCTGTTATAGGTAGTGATATAATATAACCAGTCTGTTATAGGTAGTGATATAATATAACCAGTCTGTTATAGGTAGTGATATAATATAACCATACAGTCTGTTATAGGTAGTGATATAATATAACCAGTCTGTTATAGGTAGTGATATAATATAACCAGTCTGTTATAGGTAGTGATATAATATAACCAGTCTGTTATAGGTAGTGATATAATATAACCAGTCTGTTATAGGTAGTGATATAATATAACCAGTCTGTTATAGGTAGTGATATAATATAACCATACAGTCTGTTATAGGTAGTGATATAATATAACCATACAGTCTGTTATAGGTAGTGATATAATATAACCAGTCTGTTATAGGTAGTGATATAATATAACCAGTCTGTTATAGGTAGTGATATAATATAACCATACAGTCTGTTATAAGTAGTGATATAATATAACCAGTCTGTTATAGGTAGTGATATAATATAACCATACAGTCTGTTATAAGTAGTGATATAATATAACCAGTCTGTTATAGGTAGTGATATAATATAACCATACAGTCTGTTATAAGTAGTGATATAATATAACCAGTCTGTTATAGGTAGTGATATAATATAACCAGTCTGTTATAGGTAGTGATATAATATAACCATACAGTCTGTTATAGGTAGTGATATAATATAACCAGTCTGTTATAGGTAGTGATATAATATAACCAGTCTGTTATAGGTAGTGATATAATATAACCAGTCTGTTATAGGTAGTGATATAATATAACCATACAGTCTGTTATAAGTAGTGATATAATATAACCAGTCTGTTATAGGTAGTGATATAATATAACCAGTCTGTTATAGGTAGTGATATAATATAACCATACAGTCTGTTATAGGTAGTGATATAATATAACCATACAGTCTGTTATAAGTAGTGATATAATATAACCAGTCTGTTATAGGTAGTGATATAATATAACCAGTCTGTTATAGGTAGTGATATAATATAACCATACTGTCATGCAGGTGAAAGAGGACCCAAAAGCGACTTAACAGAAACAGAGTTTATTTAAGTCCAAACAGGGAATAACAGAAATCCTCTAGACTTGTAGAGGGGAAATAACTGGAGAAGCGGCCACAGACTGCAGGTCGCTTCGGGTAGGCGCAGGCCGTAGTCGACAGAGACACCTGCTCACACGCAGCATCTGATGAAGGCAAAAAAACACGACAGGACAGGGCGATACACAATCACAGCAAAAACACGACAGGACAGGGCGAAACGCAATCACAGCATGGTGAATACAATACAAGGAACCGACGGGACAGGAACGGATCACAAAGGAATAAATAGGGACTCTAATCAGGGGAAAGGATCGGGAACAGGTGTGGGAAGACTAAATGATGATTAGGGGAATAGGAACAGCTGGGAGCAGGAACGGAACGATAGAGAGAAGAGAGAGCGAGAGAGTGAGAGAGGGAGGGGGAGAGAGAGGGATAGAAGGAGGGAAAGAACCAAATAAGACCAGCAGAGGGAAACGAATAGCATGGGGAGCACAGGGACAAGACATGATAATAAATGACAAACATGACAGTACCCCCCACTCACCGAGCGCCTCCTGGCGCACTCGAGGAGGAATCCTGGCGGCAACGGAGGAAATCATCGATGAGTGAACGGTCCAGCACGTCCCGAGACGGAACCCAACTCCTCTCCTCAGGACCGTAACCCTCCCAATCCACTAGGTATTGGTGACCCCGTCCCCGAGAACGCATGTCCATGATCTTATGTACCTTGTAAATAGGTGCGCTCTCGACAAGGACGGGAGGGGGGAGGGAAGTCGAACGGGGTGCGAAGAAAGGGCTTAACACAGGAGACATGGAAGACAGGATGGACGCGACGAAGATGTCGCGGAAGAAGCAGTCGCACAGCGACAGGATTGACGACCTGGGAGACACGGAACGGACCAATGAACCGCGGAGTCAACTTACGAGAAGCTGTCGTAAGAGGAAGGTTGCGAGTGGAAAGCCACACTCTCTGGCCGCAACAATACCTTGGACTCTTAATCCTGCGTTTATTGGCGGCTCTCACCGTCTGTGCCCTGTAACGGCAAAGTGCAGACCTCACCCTCCTCCAGGTGCGCTCACAACGTTGGACAAACGCTTGAGCGGAGGGAACGCTGGACTCGGCAAGCTGGGATGAGAACAGAGGAGGCTGGTAACCCAGACTACTCTGAAACGGAGATAACCCGGTAGCAGACGAAGGAAGCGAATTGTGAGCGTATTCTGCCCAGGGGAGCTGTTCTGCCCAAGACGCAGGGTTTCTGAAAGAAAGGCTGCGTAGTATGCGACCAATCGTCTGATTGGCCCTCTCTGCTTGACCGTTAGACTGGGGATGAAACCCGGAAGAGAGACTGACGGACGCACCAATCAAACGACAGAACTCCCTCCAAAACTGTGACGTGAATTGCGGGCCTCTGTCTGAAACGGCGTCTAACGGGAGGCCATGAATTCTGAATACATTCTCAATAATGATTTGTGCCGTCTCCTTAGCGGAAGGAAGTTTAGCGAGGGGAATGAAATGTGCCGCCTTAGAGAACCTATCGACAACCGTCAGAATCACAGTCTTCCCCGCAGACAAAGGCAGACCGGTAATGAAGTCTAAGGCAATGTGAGACCATGGTCGAGAAGGAATGGGAGCGGTCTGAGACGACCGGCAGGAGGAGAGTTACCCGACTTAGTCTGCGCGCAGTCCGAACAAGCAGCCACGAAACGGCGCGTGTCACGCTCCTGAGTCGGCCACCAAAAGCGCTGGCGAATAGACGCAAGAGTGCCTCGAACACCGGGATGACCAGCTAACTTGGCAGAGTGAGCCCACTGAAGAACAGCCAGACGAGTGGAAACAGGAACGAAAAGGAGGTTACTAGGACAAGCGCGGCGACGCAGTGTGCGTGAGTGCTTGCTTAACCTGTCTTTCAATTCCCCAGACTGTTAACCCGACAACACGCCCATAAGGAAGAATCCCCTCGGGATCAGTAGAAGCCACAGAAGAACTAAACAGACGGGATAAGGCATCAGGCTTGGTGTTCTTGCTACCCGGACGGTAAGAAATCACAAACTCGAAACGAGCGAAAAACAACGCCCAACGAGCTTGACGGGCATTAAGTCGTTTGGCAGAACGGATGTACTCAAGGTTCTTATGGTCTGTCCAAACGACAAAAGGAACGGTCGCCCCTCCAACCACTGTCGCCATTCGCCTAGGGCTAAGCGGATGGCGAGCAGTTCACGGTTACCCACATCATAGTTGCGCTCAGATGGCGACAGGCGATGAGAAAAATAAGCGCAAGGATGAACCTTATCGTCAGACTGGAAGCGCTGGGATAGAATGGCTCCCACGCCTACCTCTGAAGCGTCAACCTCGACAATGAATTGTCTAGTGACGTCAGGAGTAACGAGGATAGGAGCGGACGTAAAACGTTCTTTTAGAAGATCAAAAGCTCCCTGGGCGGAACCGGACCACTTAAAACACGTCTTGACAGAAGTAAGAGCTGTGAGAGGGGCAGCAACTTGACCGAAATTACGAATGAAACGCCGATAGAAATTAGCGAAACCTAAAAGCGCTGCAACTCGACACGTGACCTTGGAACGGGCCAATCACTGACAGCTTGGACCTTAGCGGAATCCATCTGAATGCCTTCAGCGGAAATAACGGAACCGAGAAAAGTAACGGAGGAGACATGAAAAGAGCACTTCTCAGCCTTTACGTAGAGACAATTCTCTAAAAGGCGCTGTAGAACACGTCGAACGTGCTGAACATGAATCTCGAGTGACGGAGAAAAAATCAGGATATCGTCAAGATAGACAAAAACAAAAATGTTCAACATGTCTCTCAGAACATCATTAACTAATGCCTGAAAAACAGCTGGCGCATTGGCGAGACCGAACGGCAGAACCCGGTACTCAAAATGCCCTAACGGAGTGTTAAACGCCGTTTTCCACTCGTCCCCCTCTCTGATGCGCACGAGATGGTAAGCGTTACGAAGGTCCAACTTAGTAAAGCACCTGGCTCCCTGCAGAATCTCGAAGGCTGATGACATAAGGGGAAGCGGATAACGATTCTTAACCGTTATGTCATTCAGCCCTCGATAATCCACGCAGGGGCGCAGAGTACCGTCCTTCTTCTTAACAAAAAGAACCCCGCCCCGGCCGGAGAAGAAGAAGGCACTATGGTACCGGCGTCAAGAGACACAGACAAATAATCCTCGAGAGCCTTACGTTCGGGAGCCGACAGAGAGTATAGTCTACCTCGAGGAGGAGTGGTCCCCGGAAGGAGATCAATACTACAATCATACGACCGGTGAGGAGGAAGGGAGTTGGCTCGGGACCGACTGAAGACCGTGCGCAGATCATGATATTCCTCCGGCACTCCTGTCAAATCGCCAGGTTCCTCCTGAGAAGTAGGGACAGAAGAAACGGGAGGGATGGCAGACATTAAACACTTCACATGACAAGAAACGTTCCAGGATAGGATAGAATTACTAGACCAATTAATAGAAGGATTATGACATACTAGCCAGGGATGACCCAAAACAACAGGTGTAAACGGTGAACGGAAAATCAAAAAAGAAATAGTCTCACTGTGGTTACCAGATACTGTGAGGGTTAAAGGTAGTGTCTCAAATCTGATACTGGGAAGATGACTACCATCTAAGGCGAACATGGGCGTAGGCTTATCTAACTCTCTGAAAGGAATGTCATGTTTCCGAACCCATGCTTCGTCCATGAAACAACCCTCAGCCCCAGAGTCTATCAAGGCACTACATGTAGCACCCGAACCGGTCCAGCGTAGGTGGACCGACAAAGTAGTACAGGACCTTGATGGAGAGACTTGAGTAGTTGCGCTCACCTGTAGCCCTCCGCTTACAGATGAGCTCTGGCTTTTACTGGACATGAATTAACAAAATGTCCAGCAACTCCGCAATAGAGGCACAGGCGGTTGGTGATCCTCCGTTCCCTCTCCTTATTCGAGATGCGAATCCCTCCCAGCTGCATGGGCTCAGTCTCAAAGCCAGAGGAGGGAGATGGTTGCGATGCGGAGCAGGGAAACACCGTTGATGCGAGCTCTCTTCCACGAGCCCGGTGACGAAGATCTACCCGTCGTTCTATGCGGATGGCGAGAGCAATCAAAGAGTCCACATCTGAAGGAACCTCCCGGGAGAGAATCTCATCCTTAACCACTGCGTGGAGTCCCTCCAGAAAACGAGCGAGCAGCGCCGGCTCGTTCCACTCACTAGAGGCAGCAAGAGTGCGAAACTCAATGGAATAATCCGTTATGGACCGTTCACCTTGGCATAAGGAAGCCAGGGCCCTAGAAGCCTCCCCACCAAAAACTGAACGGTCAAAAACCCGAATCATCTCCTCTTTAAAGTTCTGGAATTTGTTAGAGCAATCAGCCCTTGCCTCCCAGATAGCTGTGCCCCATTCTCGAGCCCGGCCAGTAAGGAGTGAAATGACGTAAGCAACCCGAGCTCTCTCTCTAGAGTATGTGTTGGGTTGGAGAGAGAACACAATCTCACACTGCGTGAGAAAGGAGCGGCACTCAGTGGGCTGCCCGGAGTAGCAAGGTGGGTTATTAACCCTAGGTTCTGGAGGCTCGGCAGGCCAGGAAGTAACAGGTGGCACGAGACGTAGACTCTGGAACTGTCCAGAGAGGTCGGAAACCTGAGCGGCCAGGTTCTCCACGGCATGGCGAGCAGCGGACAATTCCTGCTCGTGTCTGCCGAGCATGGCTCCTTGGATCTCGACGGCAGTGTAACGAGCGTCTGAAGTCGCTGGGTCCATTCCTTGGTCGGTTCCTTCTGTCATGCAGGTGAAAGAGGACCCAAAAGCGACTTAACAGAAACAGAGTTTATTTAAGTCCAAACAGGGAATAACAGAAATCCTCTAGACTTGTAGAGGGGAAATAACTGGAGAAGCGGCCACAGACTGCAGGTCGCTTCGGGTAGGCGCAGGCCGTAGTCGACAGAGACACCTGCTCACACGCAGCATCTGATGAAGGCAGGACAAAAAACACGACAGGACAGGGCGATACACAATCACAGCAAAAACACGACAGGACAGGGCGAAACGCAATCACAGCATGGTGAATACAATACAAGGAACCGACGGGACAGGAACGGATCACAAAGGAATAAATAGGGACTCTAATCAGGGGAAAGGATCGGGAACAGGTGTGGGAAGACTAAATGATGATTAGGGGAATAGGAACAGCTGGGAGCAGGAAGGTAGTGATATAATATAAACGATAGAGAGAAGAGAGAGTCGAGAGAGTGAGAGAGGGAGGGGGAGAGAGAGGGATAGAAGGAGGGAAAGAAGGTAGTGATATAATATAACTCTGTTATAGGTAGTGATATAATATAACCAGTCTGTTATAGGTAGTGATATAATATAACCATACAGTCTGTTATAGGTAGTGATATAATATAACCAGTCTGTTATAGGTAGTGATATAATATAACCAGTCTGTTATAGGTAGTGATATAATATAACCAGTCTGTTATAGGTAGTGATATAATATAACCAGTCTGTTATAGGTAGTGATATAATATAACCAGTCTGTTATAGGTAGTGATATAATATAACCAGTCTGTTATAGGTAGTGATATAATATAACCATACAGTCTGTTAGTCTGTTAGGTAGTGATATAATATAACCAGTCTGTTATAGGTAGTGATATAATATAACCAGTCTGTTATAGGTAGTGATATAATATAACCCAGTCTGTTATAGGTAGTGATATAATATAACCATACAGTCTACAGTCTGTTATAGTGATATAATATAACCAGTCTGTTATAGGTAGTGATATAATATAACCAGTCTGTTATAGGTAGTGATATAATATAAGTCTGTTATAGGTAGTGATATAATATAACAGTCTGTTATAGGTAGTGATATAATATAACCAGTCTGTTATAGGTAGTGATATAATATAACCAGTCTGTTATAGGTAGTGATATAATATAACCAGTCTGTTATAGGTAGTGATATAATATAACCAGTCTGTTATAGGTAGTGATATAATATAACCAGTCTGTTATAGGTAGTGATATAATATAACCAGTCTGTTATAGGTAGTGATATAATATAACCAGTCTGTTATAGGTAGTGATATAATATAACCAGTCTGTTATAGGTAGTGATATAATATAACATACAGTCTGTTATAGGTAGTGATATAATATAACCAGTCTGTTATAGGTAGTGATATAATATAACCAGTCTGTTATAGGTAGTGATATAATATAACCAGTCTGTTATAGGTAGTGATATAATATAACCAGTCCAGTCTGTTATAGGTAGTGATATAATATAACCAGTCTGTTATAGGTAGTGATATAATATAACCAGTCTGTTATAGGTAGTGATATAATATAACAGTCTGTTATAGGTAGTGATATAATATAACCAGTCTGTTATAGGTAGTGATATAATATAACCATACAGTCTGTTATAGGTAGTGATATAATATAACCAGTCTGTTATAGGTAGTGATATAATATAACCAGTCTGTTATAGGTAGTGATATAATATAACCAGTCTGTTATAGGTAGTGATATAATATAACCAGTCTGTTATAGGTAGTGATATAAATAACCAGTCTGTTATAGGTAGTGATATAATATAACCAGTCTGTTATAGGTAGTGATATAATATAACAGTCTGTTATAGGTAGTGATATAATATAACAGTCTGTTATAGGTAGTGATATAATATAACCCAGTCTGTTATAGGTAGTGATATAATATAACCAGTCTGTTATAGGTAGTGATATAATATAACCAGTCAGTCTGTTAACCAGTCTGTTATAGGTAGTGATATAATATAACCAGTCTGTTATAGGTAGTGATATAATATAACCATACAGTCTGTTATAGGTAGTGATATAATATATACAGTCTGTTATAGGTAGTCTGTTATAGGTAGTGATATAATATAACCAGTCTGTTATAGGTAGTGATATAATATAACCAGTCTGTTATAGGTAGTGATATAATATAACAGTCTGTTATAGGTAGTGATATAATATACAGTCTGTTATAGGTAGTGATATAATATAACCAGTCTGTTATAGGTAGTGATATAATATAACCAGTCTGTTATATAATATAACCAGTCTGTTATAGGTAGTGATATAATATAATATAAGTCCATATAATATAACCAGTCTGTTATAGGTAGTGATATAATATAACCAGTCTGTTATAGGTAGTGATATAATATAACCAGTCTGTTATAGGTAGTGATATAATATAACCAGTCTGTTATAGGTAGTGATATAATATAACCAGTCTGTTATAGGTAGTGATATAATATAACCAGTCCAGTCTGTTATAGGTAGTGATATAATATAACCAGTCAGTCTGTTATAGGTAGTGATATAATATAACCATACAGTCTGTTATAGGTAGTGATATAATATAACCAGTCTGTTATAGGTAGTGATATAATATAACCAGTCTGTTATAGGTAGTCTGTGATATAATATAACCAGTCTGTTATAGGTAGTGATATAATATAACCAGTCTGTTATAGGTAGTGATATAATATAACCAGTCTGTTATAGGTAGTGATATAATATAACCAGTCTGTTATAGGTAGTGATATAATATAACCATACAGTCTGTTATAGGTAGTGATATAATATAACCATACAGTCTGTTATAGGTAGTGATATAATATAACAGTCTGTTATAGGTAGTGATATAATATAACCAGTCTGTTATAGGTAGTGATATAATATAACCATACAGTCTGTTATAGGTAGTGATATAATATAACCAGTCTGTTATAGGTAGTGATATAATATAACCAGTCTGTTATAGGTAGTGATATAATATAACCAGTCTGTTATAGGTAGTGATATAATATAACCAGTCTGTTATAGGTAGTGATATAATATAACCAGTCTGTTATAGGTAGTGATATAATATAACCAGTCTGTTATAGGTAGTGATATAATATAACCAGTCTGTTATAGGTAGTGATATAATATAACCAGTCTGTTATAGGTAGTGATATAATATAACCAGTCTGTTATAGGTAGTGATATAATATAACCAGTCCAGTCTGTTATAGGTAGTGATATAATATAACCAGTCTGTTATAGGTAGTGATATAATATAACCAGTCTGATATAATTATAGGTAGTGATATAATATAACCAGTCTGTTATAGGTAGTGATATAATATAACCAGTCTGTTATAGGTAGTGATATAATATAACCAGTCTGTTATAGGTAGTGATATAATATAACCAGTCTGTTATAGGTAGTGATATAATATAATATACCAGTCTATAATATAGGTAGTGATATAATATAACCAGTCTGTTATATATAATATAACCAGTCTGTTATAGGTAGTGATATAATATAACCAGTCTGTTATAGGTAGTGATATAATATAACCAGTCTGTTATAGGTAGTGATATAATATAACCAGTCTGTTATAGGTAGTGATATAATATAACCCAGTCTGTTATAGGTAGTGATATAATATAACCAGTCTGTTATAGGTAGTGATATAATATAGTCTGTTATAGGTATATAAATATACAGTCTGTTATAGGTAGTGATATAATATAACAGTCTGTTATAGGTAGTGATATAATATAACCAGTCTGTTATAGGTAGTGATATAATATAACCAGTCTGTTATAGGTAGTGATATAATATAACCAGTCTGTTATAGGTAGTGATATAATATAACCATACAGTCTGTTATAGGTAGTGATATAATATAACCAGTCTGTTATAGGTAGTGATATAATATAACCAGTCTGTTATAGGTAGTGATATAATATAACAGTCATACAGTCTGTTATAGGTAGTGATATAATATAACCAGTCTGTTATAGGTAGTGATATAATATAACCATACAGTCTGTTATATAGTGATATAATACCATACAGTCTGTTATAGGTAGTGATATAATATAACCAGTCTGTTATAGGTAGTGATATAATATAACCAGTCTGTTATAGGTAGTGATATAATATAACCAGTCTGTTATAGGTAGTGATATAATATAACCAGTCTGTTATAGGTAGTGATATAATATAACCCAGTCTGTTATAGGTAGTGATATAATATAACCAGTCTGTTATAGGTAGTGATATAATATAACCAGTCTGTTATAGGTAGTGATATAATATAACCAGTCTGTTATAGGTAGTGATATAATATAACCAGTCTGTTATAGGTAGTGTAGTATTATATAGTGATATAATATAACAGTCTGTTATAGGTAGTGATATAATATAACCAGTCTGTTATAGGTAGTGATATAATATAACCAGTCTGTTATAGGTAGTGATATATATATAACCAGTCTGTTATAGGTAGTGATATAATATAACCAGTCTGTTATAGGTAGTGATATAATATAACCAGTCTGTTATAGGTAGTGATATAATATAACCATACAGTCTGTTATAGGTAGTGATATAATGATATAATCATAACCAGTCTGTTATAGGTAGTGATATAATATAACCAGTCTGTTATAGGTAGTGATATAATATAACCAGTCTGTTATAGGTAGTGATATAATATAACCACCAGTCTGTTATAGGTAGTGATATAATATAACCAGTCTGTTATATAGTGATATAATATAACCAGTCTGTTATAGGTAGTGATATAATATAACAGTCAGTCTGTTATAGGTAGTGATATAATATAACCAGTCTGTTATAGGTAGTGATATAATATAACCAGTCTGTTATAGGTAGTGATATAATATAACCAGTCTGTTATAGGTAGTGATATAATATAACCAGTCTGTTATAGGTAGTGATATAATATAACCAGTCTGTTATAGGTAGTGATATAATATAACCAGTCTGTTATAGGTAGTGATATAATATAACCAGTCTGTTTAGGTAGTGATATAATATAACCAGTCTGTTATATATAATATAACCAGTCTGTTATAGGTAGTGATATAATATAACCAGTCTGTTATAGGTAGTGATATAATATAACCATACAGTCTGTTATAGGTAGTGATATAATATAACCAGTCTGTTATAGGTTATAGGCTAGTGATATAATATAACCAGTCTGTTATAGGTAGTGATATAATATAACCAGTCTGTTATAGGTAGTGATATAATATCAGTCTGTTATAGGTAGTGATATAATATAACCAGTCTGTTATAGGTAGTGATATAATATAACCAGTCTGTTATAGGTAGTGATATAATATAACCAGTCTGTTATAGGTAGTGATATAATATAACCAGTCTGTTATAGGTAGTGATATAATATAACCAGTCTGAGGTATATATAATAACCAGTCTGTTATAGGTAGTGATATAATATAACCAGTCTGTTATAGGTAGTGATATAATATAACCAGTCTGTTATAGGTAGTGATATAATATAACCAGTCTGTTATAGGTAGTGATATAATATAACCAGTCTGTTATAGGTAGTGATATAATATAACCAGTCTGTTATAGGTAGTGATATAATATAACCAGTCTGTTATAGGTAGTGATATAATATAACCAGTCTGTTATAGGTAGTGATATAATATAACCAGTCTGTTATAGGTAGTGATATAATATAACCAGTCTGTTATAGGTAGTGATATAATATAACAGTCTGTTATAGGTAGTGATATAATATAACCAGTCTGTTATAGGATATAATATAGTGATGATATAATATAACCAGTCTGTTATAGGTAGTGATATAATATAACCAGTCTTATAGGTAGTGATATAATATAACCAGTCTGTTATAGGTAGTGATATAATATAACCAGTCTGTTTAGGTAGGTAGTGATATAATATAACCAGTCTGTTATAGGTAGTGATATAATATAACCAGTCTGTTATAGGTAGTGATATAATATAACCAGTCTGTTATAGGTAGTGATATAATATAACCAGTCTGTTATAGGTAGTGATATAATATAACCAGTCTGTTATAGGTAGTGATATAATATAACCAGTCTGTTATAGGTAGTGATATAATATAAGTCTGTTATAGGTAGTGATATAATATAACAGTCTGTTATAGGTAGTGATATAATATAACCAGTCTGTTATAGGTAGTGATATAATATAACCAGTCTGTTATAGGTAGTGATATAATATATAGGTAGTGATATAATATAACCAGTCTGTTATAGGTAGTGATATAATATAACCAGTCTGTTATAGGTAGTGATATAATATAACCAGTCTGTTATAGGTAGTGATATAATATAACCAGTCTGTTATAGGTAGTGATATAATATAAGTCTGTTATAGGTAGTGATATAATATACAGTCTGTTATAGGTAGTGATATAATATAACCAGTCTGTTATAGGTAGTGATATAATATAACCAGTCTGTTATAGGTAGTGATATAATATAACCACAGTCTAGGTACAGTCTGTTATAGGTAGTGATATAATATAACCAGTCTGTTATAGGTAGTGATATAATATAACCAGTCTGTTATAGGTAGTGATATAATATAACCAGTCTGTTATAGGTAGTGATATAATATAACCAGTCTGTTATAGGTAGTGATATAATATAACCAGTCTGTTATAGGTAGTGATATAATATAACCATACAGTCTGTTATAGGTAGTGATATAATATAACCAGTCTGTTATAGGTAGTGATATAATATAACCAGTCTGTTATAGGTAGTGATATAATATAACAGTCTGTTATAGGTAGTGATATAATATAACCAGTCTGTTATAGGTAGTGATATAATATAACCATACAGTCTGTTATAGGTAGTGATATAATATAACCAGTCTGTTATAGGTAGTGATATAATATAACTGTTATAGGTAGTGATATAATATACAGTCTGATATAATATATAGTCTGTTATAGGTAGTGATATAATATATACCAGTCTGTTATAGGTAGTGATATAATATAACCAGTCTGTTATAGGTAGTGATATAATATAACCAGTCTGTTATAGGTAGTGATATAATATAACCAGTCTGTTATAGGTAGTGATATAATATAACCAGTCTGTTATAGGTAGTGATATAATATAACCTGTTATAGGTAGTGATATAATATACAGTCTGTTATAGGTAGTGATATAATATAACCAGTCTGTTATAGGTAGTGATATAATATAACAGTCTGTTATAGGTAGTGATATAATATAACCAGTCTGTTATAGGTAGTGATATAATATAACCAGTCTGTTATAGGTAGTGATATAATATAACCAGTCTGTTATAGGTAGTGATATAATATAACCAGTCTGTTATAGGTAGTGATATAATATAACCATATAGGTAGTGATATAATATAACCAGTCTGTTATAGGTAGTGATATAATATAACCAGTCTGTTATAGGTAGTGATATAATATAACCAGTCTGTTATAGGTAGTGATATAATATAACCAGTCTGTTATAGGTAGTGATATAATATAACCAGTCTGTTATAGGTAGTGATATAATATAACCAGTCTGTTATAGGTAGTGATATAATATAACCAGTCTGTTATAGGTAGTGATATAATATAACCAGTCTGTTATAGGTAGTGATATAATATAACCAGTCTGTTATAGGTAGTGATATAATATAAGTCATACAGTCTGTTATAGGTAGTGATATAATATAACCAGTCTGTTATAGGTAGTGATATAATATAACCAGTCTGTTATAGGTAGTGATATAATATAACCAGTCTGTTATAGGTAGTGATATAATATAACCATACAGTCTGTTATAGGTAGTGATATAATATAACCAGTCTGTTATAGGTAGTGATATAATATAACCATACAGTCTGTTATAGGTAGTGATATAATATAACCCAGTCTGTTATAGGTAGTGATATAATATAACCAGTCTGTTATAGGTAGTGATATAATATAACCAGTCCAGTCTGTTATAGGTAGTGATATAATATAACCAGTCTGTTATAGGTAGTGATATAATATAACCAGTCTGTTTATAGGTAGTGATATAATATAACCCAGTCTGTTATAGGTAGTGATATAATATAAACCAGTCAGTCTGTTATAGGTAGTGATATAATATAACCATACAGTCTGTTATAGGTAGTGATATAATATAACCAGTCTGTTATAGGTAGTGATATAATATAACCAGTCTGTTATAGGTAGTGATATAATATAACCAGTCTGTTATAGGTAGTGATATAATATAACCATACAGTCTGTTATAGGTAGTGATATAATATAACAGTCTGTTATAGGTAGTGATATAATATAACCAGTCTGTTATAGGTAGTGATATAATATAACCAGTCTGTTATAGGTAGTGATATAATATAACCAGTCTGTTATAGGTAGTGATATAATATAACCAGTCTGTTATAGGTAGTGATATAATATAACCATACAGTCTGTTATAGGTAGTGATATAATATAACCAGTCTGTTATAGGTAGTGATATAATATAACCAGTCTGTTATACAGTCTGTTATAGGTAGTGATATAATATAACCAGTCTGTTATAGGTAGTGATATAATATAACCACCAGTCTGTTATAGGTAGTGATATAATATAACCAGTCTGTTATAGGTAGTGATATAATATAACCATACAGTCTGTTATAGGTAGTGATATAATATACCAGTCTGTTATAGGTAGTGATATAATATAACCAGTCTGTTATAGGTAGTGATATAATATAACCAGTCTGTTATAGGTAGTGATATAATATAGTCTGTTAATATATAGGTAGTGATATACATATAACCAGTCTGTTATAGGTAGTGATATAATATAACCATACAGTCTGTTATAGGTAGTGATATAATATAACCAGTCTGTTATAGGTAGATCCAGTCTGTTATAGGTAGTGATATAATATAACCAGTCTGTTATAGGTAGTGATATAATATAACCAGTCTGTTATAGGTAGTGATATAATATAACCAGTCTGTTATAGGTAGTGATATAATATAACCAGTCTGATATAATTATAGGTAGTGATATAATATAACCAGTCTGTTATAGGTAGTGAGGTAGTGATATGCCAAAGCAGTGTTAAGGAGAGTCTATAACACGTTGAGGTCTTTGTGAAATCGATAGTCTTCACTACCCCATATAATATAAGCATGATGAAATAATGTAAACAGTCAGTAAACTATACTGCAGTAGTATAGTCTGTTATGAACTAAGTCTTAATCTAACACAAGTTAGTGATATAATTACTACGGTCGAGGCAGGTATAATAGACTGGCTATGTTACTGGTAGTGATATAATGTTACTGTTATAGGTAGTGATATAATATGTTACTAGTCTGTTATAGGTAGTGATATATGTTAGTCTGTTATAGCTGATATAATTACTAGCTATGTTACTGGCTATGTTACTGGCTATGTTACTGGCTATGTTACTAGCTATGTTACTGGCTATGTTACTAGCTATGTTACTAGCTATGTTATATAACCAGCTATGTTACTGGCTATGATATAATATAACCAGTCTGTTATAGGTATGTTACTACCTATGTTACTATCTATGTTACTGGCTATGTTACTAGTCTGTTATGTTACTGGCTATGTTACTGGCTATGTTACTGGCTATGTTAACTAAGCTATGTTACTGTTATAGGTAGTGATATAATATACGGTCTGAGGCTATGTTACTGGCTATGTTACTAGCTATGTTACTAGCTATGTTACTAGCTATGTTACTGGCTATGTTACTAGCTATGTTACTGGCTATGTTACTGGCTATGTTACTGGCTATGTTACTAGCTGGCTATGTTACTGGCTATGTTACTATCTATGTTACTGGCTATGTTATATCTATTACTAGCTATGTTACTGGCTATGTTACTGGCTATGTTACTGGCTATGTTACTGGCTATGTTACTGGCTATGTTACTAGCTATGTTAGCTATGTTACTGGCTATGTTACTGGCTATGTTACTAGCTATGTTACTAGCTATGTTACTAGCTATGTTACTGGCTATGTTACTGGCTATGTTACTAGCTATGTTACTGGCTATGTTACTAGCTATGTTACTGGCTATGTTACTGGCTATGTTACTGGCTATGTTACTGGCTATGTTACTAGCTATGTTACTGGCTATGTTACTGGCTATGTTACTGGCTATGTTACTGGCTATGTTACTAGCTATGTTACTAGCTATGTTACTGGCTATGTTACTAGCTATGTTACTGGCTATGTTACTGGCTATGTTACTAGCTATGTTACTGGCTATGTTACTAGCTATGTTACTGGCTATGTTACTGGCTATGTTACTGGATATGTTACTGGCTATGTTACTAGCTATGTTACTGGCTATGTTACTGGCTATGTTACTGGCTATGTTATGTTACTGGCTATGTTACTAGCTATGTTACTGGCTATGTTACTAGCTATGTTACTGGCTATGTTACTGGCTATGTTACTGGATATGTTACTGGCTATGTTACTAGCTATGTTACTGGCTATGTTACTGGCTATGTTACTGGCTATGTTACTGGATATGTTACTGGCTATGTTACATCGTTTTGACCAGAGCGATGTGTTCTAATTCCAGACTCTCTGTGACATAGTATTATTTAAATATCCTCCATGTGATGTTAATTAGGGAGCCAACATCGCTGCCATAGAATGTTGACGTGTCATGTACATTTATCATAATGCAGAATCCTCAATGTCCCAACTCTCTCAACACATGGCTCTGGTTTGGACCAGACTTCTGCTCGTCCTAAGGCTGCTGCAGTTGTCTTTTCAGAGATTCTCCCTGCATGTGGCCTTCTTCTCCACTGAGCCTTAGTCCCAGTATCAAATTACACCCTGTTCCCTGTATAGTGCACTACTTATTCCCTGTATAGTGCACTACTTATTCCCTATATGGTGCACTACTGCTGTATAGGCAATGGGATGACATTTGGGACTAAAAGGCTGATTTACCCACTTGAAAATCTAGCATGAGTGGAGAGAGTTAGATTGCCCAGTAGTGTCTCTATGTCCCTTCTAGTCAATCTATCTCCACATACACAGACTAGTTAATCTAGATCTATATTCTGTCTCTGCTTTGTCTTTTCTAGTTCATCTAGCTCTATAATATGTCTCAACTATGTCCTTTCTAGTTAATCTAGCTCTATATGCTGTCTCTAGTATGTCTCTTCTAGTTAATCTAGCTCGAAATTCTCTCTACCTGTCCCTTCTAGTTAACATATGTCTATTATTTCTCTACTATGTCCTTTCTAGTTAATCTAGCTCTATATTCTGTCTCTACTATGTCCATTGTAGTTAATCTAGCTCTATGTTATGTCTCTACTATGTCCCTTCTAGCTCTATATTATATTTGTACTATGTCCATTCTAGTTAATCTAGCTCTGTATTATATTTCTACTATGTCCATTCTAGTTAATCTAGTTCTATATTATGTCTCTACTATGTCCATTGTAGTTAATCTAGCTCTATGTTATGTCTCTACTATGTCCCTTCTAGCTCTATATTATATTTGTACTATGTCCATTCTAGTTAATCTAGCTCTGTATTATATTTCTACTATGTCCATTCTCGTTAATCTAGCTCTATATTCCCGTCCTCTGTGTAAGAGTACTCTGCGGTCAGCTCTAATCTACAACTGGCTGATCAAACACTGCTCCTCTGTGTGTGTGTGTGAGTTTGTGTGAGTTTGTGTGTGTGTGATCAAACACTTGTGTACAGCAGAACGAGTCAGTCCCTCGGCAACGCCTGACCTTAACATTAGCAGGCGCTATCTGTGGGCACCACACAGAAGTGTGTGTGTGATGTTTGCACGTGTCAACACTTCTGTGTGTGTTTGAGTGCATGCGTGACAAACGTTGTGTGTGTGTGTGTGTGTGTGTGTGTGTGTGTGTGTGTGTGTGTGTGTGTGTGTGTGTGTGTGTGTGTGTGTGTGTGTGTGTGTGTGTGTGTGTGTGTGTGTGTGTGTGTGTGTGTGTGTGTGTGTGTGTGTGTGTGTGTGTGTGTGTGTGTGTGTGTGCTGCCGCAGTGACTCGACTTTAAGTTCATCACCGCAGTATTTTTAGTTCAATTCCTCACACAATTTAGAATGAAAAAAAAAAAACAGCTTGGCAGTTTTCCAGTTTTAAAATCCTTTTTATTTTTTTGCAAACTCCCTGCTGGCAGCAGAACAGACTTATCTACAGCACTAGAACACTGCAAGATGATGACAATTGCTCATTTTGGAGGGGAAAAAACACACCGGAGGACAAATGAATGGTCCTAGAACCATTCTAGAATAGAATGGAGTCATTCTAGAAGACAATGGAGATATTCTGGAATGCAATGCAGACATTCTTGAAATAAAATGTGAGTCTTCAGTGAAGCAGAGAACATCATATCAGGTGTTCCATTGAGCTGTCAGGAGATATAATTTATATTTTAATGTGTAAACATAATATAAAGTTATGAATATTGCTGTTATGTAGATGAATTGACCAAAGGCAGGTTATGAGATGACTGTGTTGACTGTAGCTCCTGCTGTAATGTGTGTTTGTGTGTACACAGAGGGATGATTATCTACACTGATGCATTCATTCAAATTAACACCGCTGAAGGTCAGCTGAGGTCGTCGCTTAATGGAGAGACACAGGTAGAGAAAAAGAGACACAGAGAGAGAGAGATGCATAGAGACAAAGACAGACACTGACAGAGAGCAAGAGAGACAGAGGCAGAGAGAAAGAGAGAGAGACAGAGACAAAGAGAGAAAGAGAAACAGAGACAGAGAGAGACAGAGAGGAGTGAAACAGAGAGAGAGAGAGAGAGACAGAGAGAGAGACAAAGAGAGAGAAACAGAGAGAGAGAGAGAGACAAAGAGAGAGAAACAGAGAGAGAGAGAGGAAGAGAGAGAAACAGAGAGAGAGAGAGAGAGAGAGAGAGACAAAGGGAAACAGCGAGAGAGAGAGAGAGAGAGAGAGAGAGAGAGAGAGAGAGAGAGAGAGAGAGAGAGAGAGAGAGAGAGAGAGAGAGAGAGAGAGAGAGAGGGGAGTGAAACAGAGAAAGAGAGACGCATAGAGACATAGACACTGACAGAGAGCAAGAGAGACAGAGGCAGAAAATAAATAAGGGACACGACATTGTAGGAACACTCCTGAATAAGGGACACGACAGTGTACAAGGGACACTCTTGAATAAGGGACACGACAGTGTACAAGGGACACTCTTGAATAAGGGACACGACAGTGTACAAGGGACACTCTTGAATAAGGGACATGACAGTGTACAAGGGACACTCCTGAATAAGGGACACGACAGTGTACAAGGGACACTCTTGAATAAGGGACACGACAGTGTACAAGGGACACTCCTGAATAAGGGACATGACAGTGTACAAGGGACACTCCTGAATAAGGGACATGACAGTGTACAAGGGACACTCTTGAATAAGGGACATGACAGTGTACAAGGGACACTCCTGAATAAGGGACACGACAGTGTACAAGGGACACTCTTGAATAAGGGACATGACAGTGTACAAGGGACACTCTTGAATAAGGGACACGACAGTGTACAAGGGACACTCCTGAATAAGGGACATGACAGTGTACAAGGGACACTCCTGAATAAGGGACATGACAGTGTACAAGGGACACTCTTGAATAAGGGACATGACAGTGTTTATTCTATTTTATTTCACCTTTATTTAACCAGGTAGGCTAGTTGAGAACAAGTTCTCATTTACAACTGCGACCTGGCCAAGATAAAGCATAGCAGTGTGAACAGACAACAGAGTTACACATGGAGTAAACAATTAACAAGTCAATAACACAGTAGAATTTTTTTTTTTAAGAGTCTATATACATTGTGTGCAAAAGGCATGAGGAGGTAGGCGAATAACTACAATTTAGCAGATTAACACTGGAGTGATAAATTATCAGATGGTCATGTGCAGGTAGAGATACTGGTGTGCAAAAGAGCAGAAAAGTAAATAAATATAAACAGTATGGGGATGAGGTAGGTAAAAATGGGTGGGCTATTTACCGATAAGACTATGTACAGCTGCAGCGATCGGTTAGCTGCTCAGATAGCAGATGTTTAAAGTTGGTGAGGGAGATAAAAGTCTCCAACTTCAGCGATTTTTGCAATTCGTTCCAGTCACAGGCAGCAGAGAACTGGAAGGAAAGGCGGCCAAATGAGGTGTTGGCTTTAGGGATGATCAGTGAGATACACCTGCTGGAGCACGTGCTACGGATGGGTGTTGCCATCGTGACCAGTGAACTGAGATAAGGCGGAGCTTTACCTAGCATTGACTTGTAGATTACCCGGAGCCAGTGGGTCTGGCGACGAATATGTAGCGAGGACCAGCCGACTAGAGCAGACAGGTCGCAGTGGTGGGTGGTATATGGTGCTTTAGTAACAAAACAGATGGCACTGTGATAAACTGCATCCAGTTTGCTGAGTAGAGTGTTGGAAGCAATTTTGTAGATGACATCGCCGAAGTCGAGGATCGGTAGGATAGTCAGTTTTACTGGGTAAGGTTGGCGGCGTGAGTGAAGGAGGCTTTGTTGCGGAATAGAAAGCCGACTCTAGAATTGATTTTAGATTGGAGATGTTTGATATGAGTCTGGAAGGAGAGTTTACAGTCTAGCCAGACACCTAGCTACTTATAGATGTCCACATATTCTAGGTCGGAACCATCCAGGTTGGTGATGCTAGTCGGGCATGCGGGTGCAGGCAGCAAACGGTTGAAAAGCATGCATTTGGTTTTACTCGCGTTTAAGAGCAGTTGGAGGCCACGGAAGGAGTGTTGTATGGCATTGAAGCTCGTTTGGAGGTTAGATAGCACAGTGTCCAAGGACGGGCCGGAAGTATATAGAATGGTGTCGTCTGCGTAGAGGTGGATCAGGGAATCGCCCGCAGCAAGAGCAACATCATTGATATATACAGAGAAAAGAGTGTGCAAGGGACACTTGAATAAGGTACATGACAGTGTACAAGGGACACTCTTGAATAAGGGACATGACAGTGTACAAGGGACACTCCTGAATAAGGGACATGACAGTGTACAGGATGGCAACTCCAAGAGACGGTTAATTAACATTCCATAAAACCAAAGAGGACGCACAACCTGATCATTTAAACCCACACACCCTGTGCATAACCTTCTGACTTCTATCCATCACACACCATGTGCATAACCTTCTGCCGCCTATCCAACACACACCCTGTGCATAACCTTCTGCCGTCTATCCAACACACACCCTGTGCATAACCTTCTGCCGTCTATCTAACACACACCCTGTGCATAACCTTCAGCTGTCTATCCAACACACACCATGTGCATAACCTTCTGCCTTCTATCCAACACACACCATGTGCATAACCTTCTGCCTTCTATCCAACACACACCCTGTGCATAACCTTCTGCCGTCTATCCATCACACACCCTGTGCATAACCTTCTGCCGTCTATCCATCACACACCCTGTGCATAACCTTCTGCCGTCTATCCATCACACACCCTGTGCATAACCTTCTGCCGTCTATCCATCACACACCCTGTGCATAACCTTCTGCCGTCTATCCATCACACACCCTGTGCATAACCTTCAGCTGTCTATCCAACACACACCCTGTGCATAACCTTCTGCCGTCTATCCAACACACACCCTGTGCATAACCTTCTGCCGTCTATCCAACACACACCCTGTGCATAACCTTCAGCCGTCTATCCAACACACACCCTGTGCATAACCTTCTGCCGTCTATCCAACACACACCCTGTGCATAACCTTCTGCCGTCTATCCAACACACACCCTGTGCATAACCTTCTGCCGTCTATCCAACACACACCCTGTGCATAACCTTCTGCCGTCTATCCAACACACACCATGTGCATAACCTTCTGCCGTCTATCCAACACACACCCTGTGCATAACCTTCTGCCGTCTATCCAACACACACCCTGTGCATAACCTTCAGCCGTCTATCCAACACACACCCTGTGCATAACCTTCTGCCGTCTATCCAACACACACCCTGTGCATAACCTTCTGCCGTCTATCCAACACACACCCTGTGCATAACCTTCTGCCGTCTATCCAACACACACCCTGTGCATAACCTTCTGCCGTCTATCCAACACACACCCTGTGCATAACTTTCTGCCGTCTATCCAACACACACCCTGTGCATAACCTTCTGCCGTCTATCCAACACACACCCTGTGCATAACTTTCTGCCGTCTATCCAACACACACCCTGTGCATAACCTTCTGCCGTCTATCCAACACACACCCTGTGCATAACCTTCTGCCGTCTATCCAACACACACCCTGTGCATAACCTTCTGCCGTCTATCCAACACACACCCTGTGCATAACCTTCTGCCGTCTATCCAACACACACCCTGTGCATAACCTTCTGCCGTCTATCCAACACACACCCTGTGCATAACCTTCTGCCGTCTATCCAACACACACCCTGTGCATAACCTTCTGCCGTCTATCCATCACACACCCTGTGCATAACCTTCTGCCGTCTATCCAACACACACCCTGTGCATAACCTTCTGCCGTCTATCCATCACACACCCTGTGCATAACCTTCTGCCGTCTATCCAACACACACCCTGTGCATAACCTTCTGCCGTCTATCCAACACAACAGTAATCTTGAGACGTACTTAAATATGCTTTTTTTTTTAAAGGTCAAGTTTTTGCAGTGAGACAATGGGGTAACCTAGGTAACCACAGGATGTTGTTTCCTCACAGGCGGTTGGACCCGCAACGTTCTATCTAATACCGACTGGGACTATAGACCAATGACTGTTCATCTAGGTAAGGGGTGGGGTCTAGACCATCCTATCAGCCAATCAGGGCTGTGTCTAAATATCTTCAAACGTGTTTCCTAACACCCCCACAGACAATCAGACTGAGCATTTTAAGGGCCAAGGGAGGCTACATACATACCATGTTGAAGTTATTTTCATTAAATATTAGAGATACAATGAGGATTTTAAAAGAAAATGACACAGACTGCATGGGGGCTTTAACATTGTATACTGTGTATACCAATGACTTACAGTATACGACTGGGAAAACGTACGACAACAAGATGGATACTAGAAGACTTCTGAGTCGGACAGCACTTTGCAGTATCTTCACTACCTCCTAAATAACACCCTGTCCAGGCCAACGTCTCAAATGACACACTTTTTTTTCTATTTAATGCCCTACTGTTGTAGAAGCAGTGTACTAAATAGGAGGTCGGGGGCCATTTGGGATACAGGCCAAGGTCTCTATGTTGTCCACACCAGAAACGCATCACTCAGCTTTATGTCCGTATCATGACACGTTAATAGGTAGTGGGGCACACAGTAAATATAGAGCCCCTGTCGATATCCCTCCGCCGCGTGAAGTAACTCACGGTGTTCTGGGCCTGTGATTCACACAGTTTGTGCTGAGAGATAAAAGGATTTTGATGAGCTAGATCTTCTCCGCAGGACGGTGGAGTTGATGTGAACAGTATTGAATCATGAACCTGAGTTGACCTCTAGTGTGGATGAAGTGTCATAAGGCACGAGGAGGTGCGGTATATGGTCAATATACCGCGGCTAAGGGCTGTTCTTAGACACGACGCAACGTGGAGTGCCTGGACACAGCCCTTAGCCGTGCTACATTGGTCATATACCACAAACCCCCGAGATGTCATATTGCTATTATAAACTGGTTACCAGCGTAATTAGAGCAGGAAAAATACATGTTTTGTCATACCCGTGGAATACGGTCTGATATACCACAGCTGTCAGCCAATCAGCATTCAGGGCTCGACCCACCCAGGTTAGAGACTAGAAGAGGAGGAATGTTTGATGATACACTGAGTTTATGTACTGGACACAAGATACAGATACACTATAACACTCCTACTGCAGACAGCAATGGGCGACACACACACACACACACACACACACACACACACACACACACACACACACACACACACACACACACACACACACACACACACACACACACACACACACACACACACACACACACACACACACACACACACACACACACACACACACACACACACACACACACACACACACACACACACACACACACACACACACACACACACCCCAGACTCACAGTCCCAATGTCCATTATAGTGAGAGTGCATTTGGCTTCACCTCTGCTAGGAAACATAGAGACCATCTGAGTGTGTGTGTGTGTGTGTGTGTGTGTGTGTGTGTGTGTGTGTGTGTGTGTGTGTGTGTGTGTGTGTGTGTGTGTGTGTGTGTGTGTGTGTGTGTGTGTGTGTGTGTGTGTGTGTGTGTGTGTGTGTGTGTGTGTGTGTGTGTGTGTGTGTGTGAACTTGACTGTGTTGTGTGTTTGTGTGTGCATATTGAGTGTCTCCTGTGTAGCCTTGAGCAGTCTCTGGGTGGTAGGTAATGTTATAGTGTCTAGAGAGAGAGTAGTGTACTAGTCTCTGGGTGGTAGGTAATGTTAATAGTGTCTACAGAGAGAGTAGTGTACTAGTCTCTGGGTGGTAGGTAATGTTATAGTGTCTACAGAGAGAGAGTAGTGTACCAGTCTCTGGGTGGTAGGTAATGTTATAGTGTCTATAGAGAGAGTAGTGTACCAGTCTCTGGGTGGTAGGTAATGTTATAGTGTCTATAGAGAGAGTATTGTACCAGTCTCTGGGTGATAGGTAATGTTATAGTGTCTACAGAGAGAGCAGTTTACCAGTCTCTGGGTGGTAGGTAATGTTATAGTGTCTACACTATAGTGTCTATATTCCCTACATAGTGCACTACTTTAGACCAGAACCCTATTCCCTACATAGTGCACTACTTTAGACCAGAGCCCTATTCCCTACATAGTGCACTACTTTAGACCAGAGCCCTATTCCCTACATAGTGCACTACTTTAGACCAGAGCCCTATTCCCTACATAGTGCACTACTTTAGACCAGAACCCTATTCCCTACATAATGCACTACTTTAGACCAGAGCCCTATTCCCTACATAGTGCACTACTTTAGACCAGAACCCTATTCCCTACATAGTGCACTACTTTAGACCAGAACCCTATTCCCTACATAGTGCACTACTTTAGACCAGAGCCCTATTCCCTACATAGTGCACTACTTTAGACCAGAACCCTATTCCCTACATAGTGCACTACTTTAGACCAGAGCCCTATTCCCTACATAGTGCACTACTTTAGACCAGAGCCCTATTCCCTACATAGTGCACTACTTTAGACCAGAGCCCTATTCCCTACATAGTGCACTACTTTAGACCAGAGCCCTATTCCCTACATAGTGCACTACTTTAGACCAGAGCCCTATTCCCTACATAGTGCACTACTTTTGACCAGAGCCCTATTCCCTACATAGTGCACTACTTTTGACCAGAACCCTATTCCCTACATAGTGCACTACTTTTGCCCAGAACCCTATTCCCTACATAGTGCACTACTTTAGACCAGAGCCCTATTCCCTACATAGTGCACTACTTTAGACCAGAACCCTATTCCCTACATATTGCACTACTTTAGACCAGAGCCCTATTCCCTACATAGTGCACTACTTTAGACCAGAGCCCTATTCCCTACATAGTGCACTACTTTAGACCAGAGCCCTATTCCCTACATAGTGCACTACTTTAGACCAGAACCCTATTCCCTACATAGTGCACTACTTTAGACCAGAGCCCTATTCCCTACATAGTGCACTACTTTAGACCAGAGCCCTATTCCCTACATAGTGCACTACTTTAGACCAGAGCCCTATTCCCTACATAGTGCACTACTTTAGACCAGAGCCCTATTCCCTACATAGTGCACTACTTTAGACCAGAGCCCTATTCCCTACATAGTGCACTACTTTAGACGAGAGCCCTATTCCCTACATAGTGCACTACTTTTGACCAGAGCCCTATTCCTACATAGTGCACTACTTTTGACCAGAACCCTATTCCCTACATAGTGCACTACTTTTGCCCAGAACCCTATTCCCTACATAGTGCCCTACTTTAGACCAGAGCCCTATTCCCTACATAGTGCACTACTTTAGACCAGAACCCTATTCCCTACATATTGCACTACTTTAGACCAGAGCCCTATTCCCTACATAGTGCACTACTTTAGACCAGAGCCCTATTCCCTACATAGTGCACTACTTTAGACCAGAGCCCTATTCCCTACATAGTGCACTACTTTAGACCAGAACCCTATTCCCTACATAGTGCACTACTTTAGACCAGAGCCCTATTCCCTACATAGTGCACTACTTTAGACCAGAGCCCTATTCCCTACATAGTGCACTACTTTAGACCAGAGCCCTATTCCCTACATAGTGCACTACTTTAGACCAGAGCCCTATTCCCTACATAGTGCACTACTTTAGACCAGAGCCCTATTCCCTACATAGTGCACTACTTTAGACCAGAGCCCACAGTGTGCCAGCTGAGACTCAGTCCTCGTGTTTCCCCCCGTGATGTCAAACACCTCAGTAAAACAGACTAAAGGTGTTTTTTAGAGCATTTTATTTGACGTAATACAAAGGAGCCCATTGTTGCTCTTGTTGTTTTTCTCCTGATTTCATATTGATCTGGAATCAACAGTATCCTCCAGATTTCATATTGATCTGGAATCAACAGTATCCTCCAGATTTCATATTGATCTGGAATCAACAGTATCCTCCAGATTTCATATTGATCTGGAATCAACAGTATTCTCCAGATTTCATATTGATCTGGAATCAACAGTATCCTCCAGATTTCATATTGATCTGGAATCAACAGTATTCTCCAGATTTCATATTGATCTGGTATCAACAGTATTCTCCAGATTTCATATTGATCTGGAATCAACAGTATTCTCCAGATTTCATATTGATCTGGAATCAACAGTATCCTCCAGACTTCATATTGATCTGGAATCAACAGTATTCTCCAGATTTCATATTGATCTGGAATCAACAGTATTCTCCAGATTTCATATTGATCTGGTATCAACAGTATTCTCCAGATTTCATATTGATCTGGAATCAACAGTATTCTCCAGATTTCATATTGATCTGGAATCAATAGTATCCTGGTGTTTAATTCCTTCTATTATTCCTCTAATAATTAGTCTATATCGTCATTGGCTGTATTCGTCTATAATTAAGGCAGACGCAAAGTGAACGTCCCAGCTACATCCTGGAACATCGACTACATCCAAAAACCGCACCCTATTCCCTAGATAGTGCACTCCTTTTGACCAGGACCCATAGGGCTCTGGTCAAACGTAGTGCACTATATAGGGAATAAGGTGCCATTTTGGACTCAGACATGTAGTCAGATATGTGGTAGAGTAGAGTAGCATACTGACAGGTTTACCGTCCGTTTTCATAAGTTGTTATTTAAACACAATAAGCAGTGTGTTGTCTGGAACTAGGGAAGCGGCGTGATCATTAGTCTTTTAAAAAACAAACCATCTTTTAATAACAAGTCTCTTCACAATGACGTTTCCTTTAGCTTTAAGTGTAGAATTTTAGGCCTATACTTTTTATAGGCTACTGCAAGTGTTATGGCTTGAGAGAGAGTGTCAAAGTGTGTCCAAGTAAAATCTTCCTCAAAAGAAGAGAGAGAACAAGAGAGAGAGAGAGAGAGAGAGAGAGAGAGAGAGAGAGAGAGAGAGAGAGAGAGAGAGAGAGAGAGAGAGAGAGAGAGAGAGAGAGAGAGAGAGAGAGAGAGAGAGACAGACAGAATGAAGAGAGAGAGAGAGAGAGAGAGAGAGAGAGACAGAGACAGAGGCAGAGACAGAGACAGAGACAGAGACAGAGACAGAGACAGACAGGAAGGAAGAAAGAAAAAAGTGACAGACAGAAAGAAGAGAGAGAGAGAGAGAGAGAGAGAGAGAGAGAGAGAGAGAGAGAGAGAGAGAGAGAGAGAGAGAGAGAGACAGAGACAGAGACAGAGACAGAGACAGAGACAGAGACAGAGACAGAGACAGAGACAGAGACAGAGACAGACAGGAAGGAAGAAAGAAAAAAGTGACAGACAGAAAGAAGAGAGAGAGAGAGAGAGAGAGAGAGAGAGAGAGAGAGAGAGAGAGAGAGAGAGAGAGAGAGAGAGAGAGAGAGACAGAGACAGAGACAGAGACAGAGACAGAGACAGAGACAGAGACAGAGACAGACAGGAAGGAAGAAAGAAAAAAGTGACAGACAGAAAGAAGAGAGAGAGAGAGAGAGAGAGAGAGAGAGAGAGAGAGAGAGAGAGAGAGACAGAGACAGAGGCAGAGACAGACAGGAAGGAAGAAAGAAAAAAAGAGACAGACAGAAAGAAAAAGAGAGAGAGAGAGAGAGAGAGAGAGGAGA
>NW_025747331.1:0-30000 GCF_021184085.1 Oncorhynchus gorbuscha
GGGTGTACACAGTTTAGTGGTTTTCCAGAGTTCATAAGTACAACATAGAAACAGGTATACTACTGTGTCCGTGAAGAAGCAGGGCTATTGCTCAAGTCCATGTAGATCAAGAAGAGCTACCTCCACCCAGCTGCCCGCTGCTCTGAGGCTAGGGAAACACGTGAAAGTCCATGGAGAATAAGAGCACCTCCACCCAGCTGCTCCACTGCTCTGAGGCTAGGAACACTGTAAAGTCCATGTAGAATCAAGACTACCTCCACCCAGCTGCCCACTGCTCCTGAGAGGAACTGGGAAACACTGGCAAGTCCATAGCTTAGAACAAGACCACCTCCACCCAGCTGCCCACTGCTCTGAGGCCAGGAAACACTCGTGGAGTCCATGTAGCTGTGAGATGCACCTTTCCACCTCAGCTGCCCACTGTCTCAGAGGCTTAGGAAGCACTGTAAAGTCTCCACATGTAGAATAAGAGCACCTCCATCCCAGCTGCCCACTGCTCTGAGGCTAGGAAACACTGTAAAGTCCATGTAGAATAAGAGAACACCTCCACCCAGCTGCCCACCTGCTGCTGAGGGCTAGGAAACACTGTAAAAGTCCATGTGGGAATAAGAGCACTCCACCCAGCTGCCCACTTGCTCTGAGGCTAGGAAGCTTGCTGTAGAGCTCAGCCTGAGAGATAAGAGCACCTCCACCCAGCTGCCCACTGCTCTGAGGCTAGGAAACGCCTGTAAAGTCCGTGCAGAATAAGAGCTGCCTCCACGCCAGCGAGCGCCAGCTGCATACTGGGAGCTAGGAGACACTGTGAGAGTCCATGGAGAATAAGAGCACCTCCACCCGTGCTGCCCACTGCTCTGAGGCTAGGAAGCACTCCTGTAAAGTCCATGTGAGAATAAGAGCACCTCCTCCCAGCTGCCCACTGCTCTGAGGCTAGGAAACACTGTAAAGTGCCATGGAGGAATAAGCTTAGCACCTCCTCCCAGCTGCCCACTGCTCTTGAAGAGCTAGGAAACACTGCAAAGTCCATGCTTGGAATAAGAGCCACCTCCACCCCCAGCTGCCCACTGCTCTGAGGCTAGGAAACACTGCAAAGTCCATGCCTTCCAGACATAAGCACGCCACCTCCCACCCAGCTGCCCACTGCTCTGAAGGCTAGGAAACACTGTTAGCCTACCCAATGAAATCCACTATATTTGAGAATTTCAGCCAGCATTTCCTCTACTGGCTGGCCATGCTTTCAACCTGGCTACACCTACTCCCGGTCAGCTGCCAACGGCACCCTCCACAGCTTAACCCGCCCAAGCCCCTCCGCAGCAACCCGCTCCAAGCCCCTCCCACAGCAAACACCGCCAAGCTCCTCCACACGCAGCTACAGCCAGGCCCACCTCCACAGCAACCCGCCCAAGCCCCTCCACAGCAACCCGCCGCCCAAGCCCTCCCACAGCACCCGCCCATGGCCACCTCCACAGCAACCCGCCCAAGCCCCCTCCACGGCAACCCGCCCCATGGCCCCCACCATTTCTCCCTCACCCAAATCCCAGATGGCTGATGTTCTGAAACAGCAAAATCACGGTCCCTCGCAAATCAGCCGGGCTAGACAATGTGGACCCTCTCTTTCTAAAAACAAATGATCTTGCCGAGGTTGTTAGCATACCACTGAAAAGCTATGCCTGTTCAGCCTCTTTTCATATCGGGGCTGAGATTCCCAGAGATCAGAAAGCGCTATGTGTCATCCCCCTCTTCAAAGGGGGGACACTCTTGACCCAGGCTGTTACACACATATATCTATCCCATCTGCCTCTGTTTCTAAGGTCTTCGAAAGCCAAGTTAACAAACAGATCCACCGACCTTTCCGAATCCCACCGTACCTTCTCCCTACACTTGTCACAATCTGGTTTCAGAGCTGGTCATGGGTGCACCTCAGCCACGGGCTCAAGGTCCTAAACGATATCATAACCGCCATAGCCGATAGAGAGACATTACTGTGCAGCCATGACTCGTCGACCTGGCCAAGGCTTTCAGAGCTGTCTGTCAATCACAACATTCTTGTTGGCTTGGGCTCGACTGCCCTGGTTTCTCCAAATGATTGCCTCGCCTCGGTTTACCAACTACTTCTCTGATAGAGTTCGGTGTGTCAAATCGGAGGGCCTGCTGCTCGGAGACCTCTGGCTTGCGTCTCTATGGGGGTGCCACAGTGGTTCAATCCTCGGGCTGACTCTTCTCTGTACACATCAACGATCTAGCTTCTTTGCTGCTGGTGATTCTCTGATCCACCTCACGCGAGACGCAGGCCACCATTTTGTACACCTCTGGCCCGTCGCTGGACACTGTTAACTATCACTCCAGGCGAGGCTTCAGTGCCAGCGCCTGACTCTCCTTCCGGTGGCCTCCAACTGCTCTTAAATGCAAGTAAACCCCTAAATGCATGCCCATTCCAGTCGATCACTGCCCGCACCTGCCCTTCATCACTACTTTGGACGGTTCTGACTTAGAATCACGTGGACAAATACAAATATCTGGTTAGACTGTAAACTCTCCTTCCAGACTCGCATTAACATCTCCAGTCCAGAGTTGCGTCCAGGGTGGCTTCCTTATATCGCAGCAAAACATCCTTCATTCGCTGCAGCCAAACATGCTACCATCGTAAAACTGACCAGCCTACCGCATCCTGCAGACTTCCTGCGATGTCATTATAAAATAGCCTCCAACACTCTACTCTCAGCAAATTGGATCACACGAGTGCCATCCGTTTTTGTCACCAAACCCCACATGCACTACCCCCACACCTGTGACACTGCACGCTCTCATTGGTTGGCCCTACGCCCAGACTCGTCGCCAAACCCCCTGGGTGCAGGTTTATCTACATGTTCTGCTGGGTAAAGCCCCGCCTTATCTCAGCTTCGCTGGTCACTGCATAGCAACACACACTCGAGGCAGCGCGCTCACCGGCAGGCATATCTCTCTAGTCACTCCCCAAAACCAATTCTTTCTTCCACGGCCGCCCTCTCCTTCCAGTTCTCTGCTGGAAACTGCATATCTCCCTCACTGAGCTTTAAGCACCAAGCTAAGCCAGAGCATCTTACACAGATTACTGCACCTGCACATAGCCCACCTATAATTTAGCCCGAAACAACTACCTCTTTCCCAACTGTATTTTAATTAATTTATTTATTTTGCTCCTTTGCACCCCATTATTTTTTATTTCTGCTAAGAATATTCTTCCATTGCAAAACCACCATTCCAGTGTTTTGCTTGCTATATTGTATTTACTTTGCCCCACCATGGCCTTTTTTGCCTTTACCTCACTTCTCACCTCATTTGCTCACATTAGTATAAAAGAACTTGTTTATACTGTATTATTGACTGTATGTTTGTTTTTGCTCCATGTTATGACTCTGTGTCGATTGTATCTGTCGAACCTGCTTTGCTTTATCTTGGCCAGGTCGCAATGGTGTAAATGAGAACTTGTTCTCAACTTGCCTACTTCTGGTTAAATGGGAGCAGAGAAATAAAAAATTTTACAAAGCCTAACAATGCAAGCCATTTCAACATGCGGTGTCCGCACATGGATGTGTATAGGTGGAAATGTTGGTCGAACCAGTACACTATCCACAGGTTCGCTAAGCAGGGAGACTTACATGTATAAAAAACACATGAGAAACAAAAACATTCTAAAAATCAAACTGTACTAGAGCATGCTGGGAATATATGATAATGATGAAGTGAGTGTGGTTTTGCCAGCTAGACCAGCATCACCAGCTTGTCCCAGCTAGCCTGACCAGCTATAAAAAAATGTTTTAAATGTGATTTGATTTGACAGTGACTGACTGGAATATCAAACCTTCATGCTTCACCAGGGAGGCCAGTGTCAAAGAAACAGCTGGACATCACCAGCTACACAGATGTGGTGACTCAGTGATGTTTCTGTCTTGTCTTCACTGGCCAGGTGGGTTTTTTCTCCCCTTTTTCCTGAGTATCCAAATGGAAGTAGTTACAGTCTTGTCCCTTACAAGCTGTGTCTCCACGCGCTAACTCCAGGAGAGCGAAGGTCGAGGAAAGCCGTGCGTCCTTCCGAAACACAACCCAGCCAAGTCCCGGCCCTGCTTCTTGACATTCAATGCCCACTTAACCTGGGAAAAGCCAGCTGCACCAGAAGTACAAGGAGGGCACACTTGTACACACCTGGCTGTTAGCTGTGTCAGCGTGCACACTGCTCCCGGCCCGCCACAGGAGTCGCTAGTGCATGATGGGACAGAGAAACTATCCCTTGCCAGCCAAGCCCACCCCTCTAACCTGGACGACGCTGAGCCAATTGTGTGCCGCGCCATGGGTCTCCCCGGTCGCGACCGAGCTGCGACAGAGCCTGGACTCCGAACCCAGAATCTACAGTGGCACAGCTTCGCACTGTAATCACTACTCGGGAGGCCCCTTCACTGGTGTTTCTGAATGTATACTGCAGTATGAGCTCTGCACACTGTTTGATCACTGTTTGTGTGTGTGTGTTTCCCATTCCTCCACAGAGCTTTTCAGACTGTGTCCATCCAGCTACCAATCGCTGCAGCCTCCACCCTCTGGTTTAATGGTTAGGACCAGCTAGTGTGGTGACCATGGAGTTGAGGGGGACTGTGACCAGCCACAGCGTGGTGACCATGGAGTTGAGTGGGATCAGGACTGCTTACAGTGTGGTGACCATGGAGTTAGAGGACTAGACAAGCTGCTATGGTGACCATGGAGTTGATGGAGATCAGACCAGCTACAGTGTGTGACCATGGGAGTTGATGGAGATCAGGACCAGCTACAGTGAGACTCATGGAGCTGAGGGGATCAGGACCAGCTACAGTGTGGTGACCATGGAGTTGAGGGGGATCAGACCCAGCTACAGTGTGGTGACCATGGGAGCTGAGGGGGATCAGGACCAGCTACAGTGTGGTGACCATGGAGTTGAGGGGGATCAGGACCAGCTACAGTGTGACCATGGAGTTGAGGGGTCAGGACCAGCTACAGTGGTGACCATGGAGTTGAGGGGATCAGGACCAGCTACAGTGTGGTGACCATGGAGTTGAGGGGATCAGGACCAGCTACAGTGTGGTGACCATGGAGTTGATGGAGATCAGGACCAGCTACAGTGTGGTGACCATGGAGTTGAGGGATCAGGACCAGCTACAGTGGTGACCATGGAGTTAGGGAATCAGGACCAGCTACAGTGGTGACCAAGGTACTGCTCTCATTGACAACCTCACTGTGACCTTCTACAGGCACCAAGAGTGTTGAACAGACAACTATACACACAAACAGCCATTTCATTTGGGGGGGGGGGTGACAGATTTTTCTGAGGACTTCTTCCCTCGTCTTGGTGATGATTTGATTGTGACTGACAGGAAGATCAAACCTTCGTGCTTCACAGAGGGAGGCCAGTGTCAGGAACAGCTGGACATTACAGTTTATAGTGACGTGATGTTTCTGGAGGACTTCTTCCTTAGTAGTGGTGATGATGAGGCCCAGTTCTGGTGTTCTGGAGTTCTGGTGTTCTGGAGTTCTGGTGTTCTGGAGTTTTGGTGTTCTGGAGTTCTGGTGTTCTGGAATTCAACCTCAATTTAAAAAAGCTTTTATGCATTGAAACAACTTCACACTCAAACATTAGAATGTTTGGTTTTATGGCCCCTCAAAGATAACATTTGCTTATGATCAGCTTATATACTACTTCCCCCAAGTTAGATTCAGCATGGGTCTACAATACTTCTACATTAGAGTATTGGTACATAACAGAAAAACGCTCTGAGCCTGATTAGATATAGTCGACATGATAACTTTTCAGCTAAGCTAGCTAGAAGGCGTGGTAGACGATGACATGAACACATGTCAGTCCAATCAAAGTAACCGGAGAAAAAATGTTGACGTATCAGTGGCTGATGACCTCAAGCCTTATTGGACTGGCACTGCCAATGTAACTATGGCAGCACCCAAGTGCGCAGAAGTTGCCTGTTTTTTTTTTTGTGAACTGATATGATATAATGTTTGGGGCGTGACTTGTAGGAGGCGTGACTTGTAGGAGGCGTGACTTGTAGGAGGCGTGGCCTTAAGAATCGCTCCGTTATGAACACCAGTGGGAGGAAGTGTCAACGCCAAATTGTCTGGTATGTTGACAATAAAGATGAAACTTGTGCGTTGCCAGTTCTGTAGTCTTAATGAGACTCACGTAAAATCACGCGATACCAAAGAGAACGTTAGGGTTCTATTTTCAAGACAGTGAACATTTTATCACGATATTATGACACGAATGAATGGCAGAATTAGATGTACTTACTCTTTCTCTCTCTTACCCTCTATCCTTTATCTCTCTAACTTTGTATTTAATTTTTTTATCTCACAATAGCTTACAGGGGGGATATCCGGGGGACTTGAGGTACCGGAACACACAAGAAGAAATGTGTCAACCACAAAGTAGCAGCGCAGCAGAGTAAACAGCCAAGTAGCCTACTATATATGGTGGAGAAACGGACAGCGCTTTTCAAGGTGATGATTCCTTCAAACCATTTTAGACGTCACTTACTGAACACCCGTCATACGCATAGCCTATCTATACCAGGGGTAATCAACTCTGACCCTGCGAGGTCCGGGGCCTGCTGGTTTTCCCTTCTGCCTGATAATTGATTGCACACAACAGGTGTCCCAGGTGTAAATCAGTCCCTGATTAGAAGGGAACCATTTTTAAAAAGTACAGTGGAACTGGCTTCAAGATCCAGAGTTGAGTTTGAGGGTATGCCAACCTACTCGAGTTTAGCTGTGGGGCTTAAACAAGTCTGAATTTCTTATAGCCTAATTTTCGAGACATCAATGTTGAGCAACATGTTTTGACGTCATTGCAGAACACGGGCCATATGCACATGAACACACACTCAGCTGTGGGCCTTACAACACATCAATGTAACAGTAGAACAAATATCACAATATCAGAACATAACTTCTATCATTGTAGACTACAGCAGAACACACATGAGGATATATCGGCCTCCTTATGTTATAATATGAAGCACGTTCACGTTAACTTCACACAACTGAGTTCCTGTCTTAGTTTTCTCAACCTTCCCACAATGCCTTTCCAGATGTCAAGTCTATTTAACTCCTGACAGTCAATGTATTGTGACTGTGACATGTATCCTCTTTGCAAGTCTGTTCCAAAGACGTCATTTTGAGCGTTTACTATAAGCTGGATGTACTCTTTAGCTTTGGTCCACAATGCTTTGCTGCCACTAAATGCACCTTGGTTCGGGATGTTTCATTTCTCAAAAGTCATTGTAAGGCTGTCAGGAAGACTGCATCTGTTCGGATCTATAATCAACTTCCTGCCGTGCAGATTCACTTCCTCTGTTTAGCTCCCCAGGCGACTGGACAAACATGACCGTTACCATGGAGACACTGTGAACTTAATTGATCAGGGAATATGAGAGTATGTCAATAGAATGTGTTTTTCAGGGTTTCAGAGTGAGAAACACCAATGATTCTTGCATTCTGGTTCTGTTTGATTAAAGTGACACCTCTAACCTAAACAACACTCCATTATAAACTACTGTCCTGATCTGGGTCACTGTTACTGTTTGATGGAAGAGACACCTCTAACCTAAACAACCTGATCCATTATAGACTCTAACTGCCTGGTCTGATCTGGGTCACTGTTGATTAAAGTGACACCTCTAACCTAAACAACACTCCATTATAGACTACTGTCCTGGTCTGGGTTACTGTTTGATGGAAGTTACTGTTTGATGGAATCTGAGACACCTCTAACCTAAACAACACTCCATTATAGACTACTGCCCTGATCTGGGTCACTGTTTGATTAAAGAGACACCTCTAACCTAAACAACACTGGGTCCATTAACCTAAACTACTGTCCTGGTCTGGGTTACTGTTTGATGGAAGACACCTCTAACCTAAACAACACTCCATTATAGACTACTGTCCTGATCTGTTTTGATGGAAAGTTACTGTTTGATTAAAGAACACCTCTAACCTAAACAACACTCCATTATAGACTACTGTCCTGATCTGTTTGATTAAAGTCACTGTTACTGTTTGATGGAAGAGACACCTCTAGCCTAAACAACACTCCATTATAGACTACTGCCCTGATCTGGGTCACTGTTTGATTAAAGAGACACCTCTAACCTAAACAACACTCCATTATAGACTACTGTCAACTGATCTGATCTAGGTCACTGTTACTGTTACTGTTTGATTAAAGAGACACCTCTAACCTAAACAACACTCCATTATAGACTACTGACCTGATCTGGGTCACTGTTTGGATTAAAGAGACACCTCTAACCTAAACAACACTCCATTATAGACTACTGCCCTGATCTGGGTCACTGTTACTGTTTGATTAAAGAGACACCTCTAACCTAAACAACACTCCATTATAGACTACTGTCCTGGTCACCTGTTTGATGGAAGACACCTCTAACCTAAACAACACTCCATTATGTTTTGAGACTACTGACCTGATCTGGGTCACTGTTACTGTTTGATTAAAGAGACACCTCTAATCTAAACAACACTCCATTATAGACTACTGTCCTGATCTGGGTCACTGTTTGATTAAAGACACCTCTAACCTAAACAACACTCCATTATAGACTACTGACCTGGATCTGGTCACTGTTTGTTTGATTAAAGAGACACCTCTAACTAAACAACACTCCATTATAGACTACTGACCTGATCTGGGTCACTGTTTGATGGAAGTGACACCTCTAACTAACCTAAACAACACTCCATTATAGACTGACCTAATCTGACTGTTTGGATGGAAGAGACACCTCTAACCTAAACAACACTCCATTATAGACTACTGCCCTGATCTGTTTGATGGACACTGTTACTGTTACTGTTTGATTAAAGAGACACCTCTAACCTAAACAACACTCCATTATAGACTACTGTCCTGATCTGAGTCACTGTTTGATGGAAGAGACACCTCTAACCTAAACAACACTCCATTATAGACTACTGCCTGATCTGGGACACTGTTACTGTTACTGTTTGATTAAAGAGACACCTCTAACCTAAACAACACTCCATTATAGACTACTGACCTGATCTGGGTCACTGTTTGATTAAAGTGACTCTAATCTAAAACAACACTCCATTATAAACTACTGACCTGATCTGGGTCACTGTTTGATCACTGTTTGATGGAAGAGACACCTCTAACCTAAACAACACTCCATTATAGACTACTGCCCTGATCTGGGTCACTGTTACTGTTACTGTTTGATGGAAGAGACACCTCTAATCTAAACAACACTCCATTATAGACTACTGACCTGATCTGGGTCACTGATACTGTTACTGTTTGATTAAAGAGACACCTCTAACCTAAACAACACTCCATTATAGACTACTGACCTGATCTGGGTCACTGATACTGTTACTGTTTGATTAAAGAGACACCTCTAACCTAAACAACACTCCATTATAGACTACTGCCCTGATCTGGGTCACTGTTACTGTTTGATTAAAGAGACACCTCTAACCTAAACAACACTCCATTATAGACTACTGTCCTGGTCTGGGTCACTGTTTGATTAAAGTGACACCTAATCTAAACAACACTCCATTATAGACTACTGACCTGATCTGGGTTACTGTTACTGTTTGATTAAAGAGACACCTCTAACCCTAAACAACACTCCATTATAGACTACTGCTGGGTCTGATCTGGGACACCTCACTGTTTTGATTAAGGGACACCTCTAATCTAAACAACACTCCATTATAGACTACTGACCTGATCTGGGTTACTGTTACTGTTTGATTAAAGAGACACCTCTAACCTAAACAACACTCCATTATAGACTACTGTCCTGATCTGGGTCACTGTTACTGTTTGATTAAAGAGACACCTCTAACCTAAACAACACTCCATTATAGACTACTGACCCACTGTTACTGATGGGTCACTGTTACTGTTTGATGGAAGAGACACCTCTAATCTAAACAACACTCCATTATAGACTACTGACCTGATCTGGGTCACTGATACTGTTACTGTTTGATTAAAGAGACACCTCTAACCTAAACAACACTCCATTATAGACTACTGACCTGATCTGGGTCACTGATACTGTTACTGTTTGATTAAAGAGACACCTCTAACCTAAACAACACTCCATTATAGACTACTGCTGATCTGGGTCACTGTTACTGTTTGATTAAAGAGACACCTCTAACCTAAACAACACTCCATTATAGACTACTGACCTGATCTGGGTCACTGTTACTGTTTGATTAAAGAGACACCTCTAACCTAAACAACACTCCATTATAGACTACTGTCCTGATCTGTTTGATGTCTACTGTTTGATCTGGGTCACTGATTAAAGAGACACCTCTAACCTAAACAACACTCCATTATAGACTACTGTCCTGATCTGGGTTACTGTTACTGTTACTGTTTGATGGAAGAGACACCTCTAACCTAAACAACACTCCATTATAGACTACTGTCCTGATCTGGGTCACTGTTACTGTTACTGTTTGATTAAAGAGACACCTCTAACCTAAACAACACTCCATTATAGACTACTGACCTGATCTGGGTCACTGTTACTGTTTGATGGAAGAGACACCTCTAACCTAAACAACACTCCATTATAGACTACTGTCCTGATCTGGGTCACTGTTACTGTTTGATGGAAGAGACACCTCTAACCTAAACAACACTCCATTATAGACTACTGTCCTGGTCTGGGTTACTGTTTGATTAAAGAGACACCTCTAACCTAAACAACACTCCATTATAGACTACTGTCCTGATCTGGGTTACTGTTACTGTTACTGTTTGATGGAAGAGACACCTCTAACCTAAACAACACTCCATTATAGACTACTGTCCTGATCTGGGTTACTGTTACTGTTACTGTTTGATTAAAGAGACACCTCTAACCTAAACAACACTCCATTATAGACTACTGACCTGATCTGGGTCACTGTTTGATTAAAGAGACACCTCTAACCTAAACAACACTCCATTATAGACTACTGACCTGGTCTGGGTCACTGTTACTGTTACTGTTTGATGGAAGAGACACCTCTAACCTAAACAACACTCCATTATAGACTACTGACCTGGTCTGGGTCACTGTTTGATTAAAGAGACACCTCTAATCTAAACAACACTCCATTATAGACTACTGACCTGATCTGGGTCACTGTTTGATTAAAGAGACACCTCTAACCTAAACAACACTCCATTATAGACTACTGTCCTGATCTGGGTCACTGTGTTTGATGGAAGAGACACCTCTAACCTAAACAACACTCCATTATAGACTACTGTCCTGATCTGTCACTTTTGATTAAAGAGACACCTCTAACCTAAACAACACTCCATTATAGACTACTGTCCTGATCTGGGTCACTGTTACTGTTTGATGGAAAGAGACACCTCTAACCTAAACAACACTCCATTATAGACTACTGTCCTGATCTGGGTGTTTGATTAAAGAGACACCTCTAACCTAAACAACACTCCATTATAGACTACTGTCCTGATCTGGGTCACTGTTACTGTTTGATTAAAGAGACACCTCTAACCTAAACAACACTCCATTATAGACTACTGCCCTGATCTGGGTCACTGTTTGATTAAAGAGACACCTCTAACCTAAACAACACTCCATTATAGACTACTGACCTGATCTGGGTCACTGATTACTGTTTGATTAAAGAGACACCTCTAACCTAAACAACACTCCATTATAGACTACTGCCCTGATCTGGGTCACTGTTACTGTTTGATTAAAGAGACACCTCTAACCTAAACAACACTCCATTATAGACTACTGACCTGATCTGGGTCACTGTTACTGTTTGATTAAAGAGACACCTCTAACCTAAACAACACTCCATTATAGACTACTGTCCTGGTCTGGGTTACTGTTTGATGGAAGAGACACCTCTAACCTAAACAACACTCCATTATAGACTACTGTCCTGATCTGTTTGATTAAAGAGACACCTCTAACCTAAACAACACTCCATTATAGACTACTGTCCTGATCTGGGTTACTGTTACTGTTACTGTTTGATTAAGAGACACCTCTAACCTAAACAACACTCCATTATAGACTACTGTCCTGATCTGGGTCACTGTTACTGTTACTGTTTGATTAAAGAGACACCTCTAACCTAAACAACACTCCATTATAGACTACTGACCTGATCTGGGTCACTGTTACTGTTTGATGGAAGAGACACCTCTAACCTAAACAACACTCCATTATAGACTACTGTCCTGATCTGGGTCACTGTTACTGTTTGATGGAAGAGACACCTCTAACCTAAACAACACTCCATTATAGACTACTGTCCTGGTCTGGGTTACTGTTTGATTAAAGAGACACCTCTAACCTAAACAACACTCCATTATAGACTACTGTCCTGATCTGGGTTACTGTTACTGTTACTGTTTGATGGAAGAGACACCTCTAACCTAAACAACACTCCATTATAGACTACTGTCCTGATCTGGGTTACTGTTACTGTTACTGTTTGATTAAAGAGACACCTCTAACCTAAACAACACTCCATTATAGACTACTGACCTGTTTGATTATCTAACCTAAACAACACTCCATTATAGACTACTGACCTGGTCTGGGTCACTGTTACTGTTACTGTTTGATGGAAGAGACACCTCTAACCTAAACAACACTCCATTATAGACTACTGACCTGATCTGGGTCTAATCTAAACAACACTCCATTATAGTTGACCTGATCTGGGTCACTGTTTGATTAAAGAGACACCTCTAACCTAAACAACACTCCATTATAGACTACTGTCCTGATCTGGGTCACTGTTCTGGGTCTGTTTGTTTGATTAAGAGACACCTCTAAACAACACTCCATTAAACTAACTGGGTCACTCCATTATAGACTACTGTCCTGATCTGGGTCACTGTTACTGTTTGATTAAAGAGACACCTGGATCTGGGTCAGAGACACCTCTAACCTAAACAACACTCCATTATAGACTACTGTCCTGATCTGGGTCACTGTTACTGTTTGATGGAAGAGACACCTCTAACCTAAACAACACTCCATTATAGACTACTGTCCTGATCTGGGTCACTGTTTGATTAAAGAGACACCTCTAACCTAAACAACACTCCATTATAGACTACTGTCCTGATCTGGGTCACTGTTACTGTTTGATTAAAGAGACACCTCTAACCTAAACAACACTCCATTATAGACTACTGTCCTGATCTGGGTCACTGTTACTGTTACTGTTTGATGGAAGAGACACCTCTAACCTAAACAACACTCCATTATAGACTACTGTCCTGATCTGGGTTACTGTTACTGTTACTGTTTGATTAAAGAGACACCTCTAACCTAAACAACACTCCATTATAGACTACTGACCTGATCTGGGTCACTGTTTGATTAAAGAGACACCTCTAACCTAAACAACACTCCATTATAGACTACTGACCTGGTCTGGGTCACTGTTACTGTTACTGTTTGATGGAAGAGACACCTCTAACCTAAACAACACTCCATTATAGACTACTGACCTGGTCTGGGTCACTGTTTGATTAAAGAGACACCTCTAATCTAAACAACACTCCATTATAGACTACTGACCTGATCTGGGTCACTGTTTGATTAAAGAGACACCTCTAACCTAAACAACACTCCATTATAGACTACTGTCCTGATCTGGGTCACTGTTACTGTTTGATGGAAGAGACACCTCTAACCTAAACAACACTCCATTATAGACTACTGTCCTGATCTGGGTCACTGTTTGATTAAAGAGACACCTCTAACCTAAACAACACTCCATTATAGACTACTGTCCTGATCTGGGTCACTGTTACTGTTTGATTAAAAGAGACACCTCTAACCTAAACAACACTCCATTATAGACTACTGCCCTGATCTGGGTCACTGTTTGATTAAAGAGACACCTCTAACCTAAACAACACTCCATTATAGACTACTGTCCTGATCTGGGTCACTGTTACTGTTTGATTAAAGAGACACCTCTAACCTAAACAACACTCCATTATAGACTACTGTCCTGATCTGGGTCACTGTTTGATTAAAGAGACACCTCTAACCTAAACAACACTCCATTATAGACTACTGTCCTGATCTGGGTCACTGTTACTGTTTGATTAAAGAGACACCTCTAACCTAAACAACACTCCATTATAGACTACTGCCCTGATCTGGGTCACTGTTTGATTAAAGAGACACCTCTAACCTAAACAACACTCCATTATAGACTACTGACCTGATCTGGGTCACTGTTTGATTAAAGAGACACCTCTAACCTAAACAACACTCCATTATAGACTACTGCCCTGATCTGGGTCACTGTTTGATGGAAGAGACACCTCTAACCTAAACAACACTCCATTATAGACTACTGTCCTGATCTGGGTCACTGTTACTGTTTGATTAAAGTGACACCTCTAACCTAAACAACACTCCATTATAGACTACTGCCCTTAATTATCTCTCTCTCTCTCTCTCTCTCTCTCTCTCTCTCTCTCTCTCTCTCTCTCTCTCTCTCTCTCTCTCTCTCTCTCTCTCTCTCTCTCTCTCTCTCAGATAGATTGGACACCAGTGTCAGTGATAGAATGATGTGTGTGACAATGCAGATGTTGGTTGATATATCTGCCCTGCTGCCTCTTCCTCTCCACCCCTGCCCTCTATCCTCTCCTATTGTCCCATACAATAATCTATACTCTTATTTATGCTTTGGACGAGTGCACTGCAGTTCTCCCTCGAGTTCGTGACCCCGACTATGAATACCACTGCTGTAGATAATAGAAGACTCAGAGAGAGAGAGAGAGAGAGAGAGAGAGAGGAGGAAGAGGAGGGGTCGTTGGGGCGTTTTCCAGTCTAGAATACTTTCACTTTCAACGGTCTTCTGCAAAGCAGAACGAGCGCATTTCTTCTTCAGCTCGTCGAACAGAAAAGCGGAAGACTTCGCGGAGGGACGTTCGTTGTTAGTTCGATGGAAAATGGCGATTTTAATTGGTCTACTTATTTCATCATTGTCTCTGTATTGTGACTTCACCGGTAAGTTAGACTTCTGTCTAATTCCACAACTCTGTGGCGGAATTAAGTTGAGTTTAATAGTTTAGGTATTTTTTTCCTGTTTTATTTCCTTAAATAAATGTTGGTACTGTGCATTTGATTTAAAGTATTTTAGATAACTAATGACTGACAGTGAATGGTTGAATTCTTTAGGAATACATCCTCCCTCCTGCCATGGTTCAATGACGTACTAAATTCCATGTGTGTGTAGGTGTTAGTGGTGCTCAGGTCAGCTGTTTGTTCACCCGCAACCGCCCGGAATTACTAATAACCCATCCACAACAACCTGACTAGATGTGATAAAGTGAAAATCTGAGGGCCGCACTCAACCCTAACCCGCTAATATAGAAAATATGCAATAGGCTACAGTCAAAGAGAGCGGAACGATTTTTTTGACAGGGGGATTAGTTTTTTTTAACCTGATTTAGAGATAAATGATAATTTCCTACATTTTGGTAGGCTATTTGTTAGTCGACTATTCTATAATTAGATGCATGTAGCTTCTCCTTCGTCATTATATGTTGACCTAGAATACTAAATAAACCCTTGATCAACATAATAATGTAATAGATCGATAGGATGAACGCTATCAATCTAGTTGACATCCGTAAGGTTCCCGCTGTCATCTTTCGACGTTTGGGGACCGGCGAGAAAATACAATGACGAAACAAAAATAAAAACGGAAAAGATTTTCTGTGCAAAATGTCCAAATGACATCAATTTGAGCGGTTGTAAAGGAGACAGAAAGCTGTGAAAATGAAACCCCAATATGTTTCTGATGAGATTACAGTTCGGCTTTTATGTGGTTGAAATACTATCATGTTTTATGATGTTTAATGATGAAGACGGCACCTCTACAGATGGTATCTAACGGAGCTTTGTATTCTCTCAAGTAGGCAGAAATAGACGGCACCTCTACAGATGGTATCTAACGGAGCTTTGTATTCTCTCAAGTAGGCAGAAATAAACGAATTCAGATGGTTCTCCGGAGCTTTGTTTCCCAAGTCCACATTTTGTCAACATTCTACAGTGTATCGTTAACGGAAGACTTTGTTCTGCAAGAGTTCATATTATGAGAAGAGGCTCTATTTCTCGTTATGTTCCCAAGTCCACATTTTGTCAACATTTGGTGTATCGTTATACTTAAGACATGTTCTGCAGAGTTCATATTATGAGAAGAGGCTCTATGAGAAGTTATAGACCGACCAACAGAGTTCATATTATGAGAAGAGGCTCTATGAGAAGTTATAGACCGACCAACAGAGTTCATATTATGAGAAGAGGCTCTATGAGACGTTATAGACCGACCAACAGAGTTCATATTATGAGAAGAGGCTCTATGAGAAGTTATAGACCGACCAACAGAGTTCATATTATGAGAAGAGGCTCTATGAGACGTTATAGACCAACCAACAGAGTTCATATTATGAGAAGAGGCTCTATGAGAAGTTATAGACCGACCAACAGAGTTCATATTATGAGAAGAGGCTCTATGAGACGTTATAGACCGACCAACAGAGTTCATAATACATCTGAACAGAGGCTCTATTCCAGAGAAAACAATGTTTGGTTTGAACAATACAACAATAACAGAACAATAAAGTTTTCACTATTATGAGAAGCTGAGGCTCTAGTCCTGCCAGGCTGTTATAGACCAACCAACAGAGTTCATATTATGTAGAGATGGGCTCCACCCAGGGAGGGGTTGGTCTAACAGACAACAAGGTGAAGTTCATGGAGGGTGGACAGGTGAGAAGAGACACAGCTGAGGGTGGAAGTTATAGAGATGCAGACAGCAGAGTTGGACATTAAGAGAGGAGACACAGCTGAGGGTTACAGGTGAGACCGACCAACAGCTGAGTTGGTTTCCATGGTAGACATCTGAACAGAAGGCTGGACAGGTTCCAGAAAGCCAAAACAATGTTTGGTTTGAACAATAAAATCAACAATAACAGAACAATAAAGTTTTCACTTGTCCTTGGTCTTCCAGATGCTGAGTGCCTGGTGGTCAGTCCTGCCAGGCTGGTGGTGAAGCAGGAGACACAGCCTCCCGGTAACTGCAGCTCAGATACCCCTGTAGAGATGGGCTGGACCGAAGCCAGACAGGGAGGGGACAGGTCTAACAGACAACAAGGTGAAGATCCTGACGCTGGAGGGTGGACAGGTGAGAGAGGCAGACACAGCTGAGGGTGGACAGGTGAGAGATGCAGACAGCTGAGGGTGGACAGGTAAGAGAGGCAGACACAGCTGAGGGTGGACAGGTAAGAGAGATGCAGACAGCTGAAGGTGGACCGGTGAGAGAGGCAGACACAGCTGAAGGTGGACAGGTAAGAGAGAGCAGACAGCTGAAGGTGGACAGGTGAGAGAGGCAGACACAGCTGAAGGTGGACAGGTGAGAGAGGCAGACACAGCTGAAGGTGGACAGGTGAGAGAGAGGCAGACAGCTGAGGGTGGACAGGTGGACAGACACAGCTGAGGGTGGACAGAGAGGCAGACAGCTGAGGGTGGACAGGTGAGAGAGGCAGACACAGCTGAGGGTGGACAGGTGAGAGAGAGGCAGACACAGCTGAGGGTGGACAGGTAAGAGAGAGGCAGACACAGCTGAGGGTGGACAGGTGAGAGAGGCAGACACAGCTGAGGGTGGACAGGTGAGAGAGGCAGACACAGCTGAGGGTGGACAGGTGAGAGAGGCAGACACAGCTGAGGGTGGACAGGTGAGAGAGGCAGACACAGCTGAAGGTGGACAGGTGAGAGAGGCAGACACAGCTGAGGGTGGACAGGTGAGAGAGGCAGACACAGCTGAGGGTGGACAGGTGAGAGAGGCAGACACAGCTGAGGGTGGACAGGTGAGAGAGGCAGACACAGCTGAGACTTTTAAAGCTAGTAAAAAAACAACAACACCTTTTTAGTTTGACTTTAATGTTATTTAGCTTCGATGGTCTTTAATGAGGTGTTATTCTATACATTTATTCATCGCTTGTGTTGCCTTCTGTTTTTTATTTTAATTGATTTATTTTAAATACACTTTAAATATTTCATTTGATTTGACAGTATGACTGACTGGAAGATCAAACCTTCATGCTTCACAGACGGAGGCCTGTGTCAGAAACAGCTAAACATCACAGTTTATAGTGAGTGACATCTCTCTCTTATCTTCTCTGGTGTTTCTGAATGTATTCTTAGTATGGCTCTGCACTGTTAATCACTGTGTGTTTCCATTCCTCCACAGAGCTTCCAGACCGTGTCTCCATCAGCTACAGGAAGTACCCTGATCCGATGGTTGAGGGGGATCAGTACCTGCTGCAGTGTCTTGTCCAGAACATCGCTCCTATTGGGAGACTCACGGTGACCTTCTACAAAATCAGTGCCACTGGTGAACAGACAGAATTAGACACACAACAGAAATCCAAGGACAACATCAACACACCACAGAATGGGACCTACACCCTGGACTTCACCCCTGGTAGAGATGATGACGGGGCCCAGTTGTTGTGTTCAGCCATGTTGGATCTGGGACCAGAGGGACCCCAACCTCCTCCTGTAATGGACTCAGACCGCCTCAACACCAACGTGCACTGTGAGTCCTTCTGGTTCTCTGTCTACACACATTTAGTACAACAGTTAGTTAGACACCAGACGAGTCATGACGTTGACAGATGCTGTTTTCACTTCATTTTCTCTCATGAATCAACTTGTTTCTCATCTCTCTTTATCGCTCATTAATCAACTTGTTTCATCCCCCCCCAGACAAGCCTCAGATCACTATGAGTCCTGGATGTTTCTCCATGAGCATCACGGAGGGCGACACCCTATCACTTAACTGTAGTGCAAAAGGTAACCCTGCCCCCTCGTACGATTGGTTGCTCTCCCAAGCCGACTCCAACCCCATGGAAGAGAGATCCGTAGTGACCATCACCAACATTGCCAAGTCTCACTCTGGAGATTACACCTGCATCGCCAGAAACCTCCTGGGAAACAGCACCTGTACTGTTAACGTGGAGGTCACAGGTGAGATGGATGGATGATTGGTCGGATGGTTGGTAAGTTGGAAGATTGATTGGTTGTTAGGTTAGTTGGATGATAGTTTGGTTGGTTGGTAGGTTGATAGATTCGGTCGTCCATCGGTCTTGGTCTGTCGAGAAGGTCCTGTTATGGAAAAATATATATATATTAAAAATGAAACAATAGAATTCACACATGGTATAATGAAAAACCTCTGTGACCGCGCTCTCCTTGTAATGAAAAGCTCCTCTTTGGAACTGAAGAGGAGCATCACCACATAGAAACACTAACTCCGAAGAGAAGCCCAATGACTCCAATGTGACATGACCTTTCACATAATCATTGGTATTTTACTCAACACAAATCAAATCAAATCAAATCAAATCCAATTTTATTTGTCACATACACATGGTTAGCAGATGTTAATGCGAGTGTAGCGAAATGCACTGTGATGTTGACATTCCAGGTGTGTTTATGTTATTTGAAACCTGACACAGCTCATGACTATATACGATGTGTCCCCCCCCCATATACTGCTAACATAGAGCAGGTCAACTCAGACCTCATGACTATTCAATGCCCCCCCATACTGCTAACATAGAGCAACCCTGTTCCTAGAGAGCTACCCTCCTGTAGGTTTTAACTCCAACCCTGTTCCTGGAGAGCTACCCTCCTGTAGGTTTTAACTCCAACCCTGTTCCTGGAGAGCTACCCTCCTGTAGGTTTTAACTCCAACCCTGTTCCTGGAGAGCTACCCTCCTGTAGGTCTTATCTCCAACCCTGTTCCTGGAGAGTTACCCTCCTGTAGGTTAACTCCAACCCTGTTCCTGGAGAGTTACCCTCCTGTAGGTCTTATCTCCAACCCTGTTCCTGGAGAGCTACCCTCCTGTAGGTTTTATCTCCAACCCTGTTCCTGGAGAGCTACCCTCCTGTAGGTTAACTCCAACCCTGTTCCTGGAGAGATACCCTCCTGTAGGTTTTAATTCCAACCCTGTTCCTGGAGAGATGCCCTCCTGAAGGTTTAAACTCCAACCCTGTTCCTGATTAACACTGATGTAGTCTCTGATAGGGCAGCACTAACACTGATGTAGTCTCTGATAGGGCAGCAGTAACACTGATGTAGTCTCTGATAGGGCAGCAGTAACACTGATGTAGTCTCTGATAGGGCAGCACTAACACTGATGTAGTCTCTGATAGGGCAGCACTAACACTGATGTAGTCTCTGATAGGGCAGCACTAACACTGATGTAGTCTCTGATAGGGCAGCACTAACACTGATGTAGTCTCTGATAGGGCAGCACTAACACTGATGTAGTCTCTGATAGGGCAGCACTAACACTGATGTAGTCTCTGATAGGGCAGCACTAACACTGATGTAGTCTCTGATAGGGCAGCACTAACACTGATGTAGTCTCTGATAGGGCAGCAGTAACACTGATGTAGTCTCTGATTGGGCAGCAGTAACACTGATGTAGTCTCTGATAGGGCAGCACTAACACTGATGTAGTCTCTGATAGGGCAGCAGTAACACTGATGTAGTCTCTGATAGGGCAGCAGTAACACTGATGTAGTCTCTGATAGGGCAGCACTAACACTGATGTAGTCTCTGATAGGGCAGCACTAACACTGATGTAGTCTCTGATAGGGCAGCACTAACACTGATGTAGTCTCTGATAGGGCAGCACTAACACTGATGTAGTCTCTGATATATCACTAGCCACTTTAAACAATGCTACCTTATATAATGTTACTTACCCTACATTATTCATCTCATATACATATGTATATACTGTACTCTACAACATCGACTGCATCCTTATGTAACACATGTATCACTAGCCACTTTAACTATGCCACTTTGTTTACTTTGTCTACATACTCATCTCATATGTATATACTGTACTCGATACCATCTACTGTATGCTGCTCTGTACCATCACTCATTCATATATCCTTATGTACATGTTCCTTATCCCCTTACACTGTGTATAAGACAGTAGTTTTGGAATTGTTAGTTAGATTACTTGTTGGTTATCACTGCATTGTCGGAACTAGAAGCACAAGCATTTCGCTACACTCGCATTAACATCTGCTAACCATGTGTATGTGACAAATAAAATTTGATTTGATTTGATTTGATTTGATTTGATAGGGCAGCACTAACACTGATGTAGTCTCTGATAGGGCAGCACTAACACTGATGTAGTCTCTGATAGGGCAGCACTAACACTGATGTAGTCTCTGATAGGGCAGCAGTAACACTGATGTAGTCTCTGATAGGGCAGCAGTAACACTGATGTAGTCTCTGATAGGGCAGCACTAACACTGATGTAGTCTCTGATAGGGCAGCACTAACACTGATGTAGTCTCTGATAGGGCAGCACTAACACTGATGTAGTCTCTGATAGGGCAGCACTAACACTGATGTAGTCTCTGATAGGGCAGCAGTAACACTGATGTAGTCTCTGATAGGGCAGCAGTAACACTGATGTAGTCTCTGATAGGGCAGCACTAACACTGATGTAGTCTCTGATAGGGCAGCACTAACACTGATGTAGTCTCTGATAGGGCAGCAGTAACACTGATGTAGTCTCTGATAGGGCAGCAGTAACACTGATGTAGTCTCTGATAGGGCAGCAGTAACACTGATGTAGTCTCTGATTGGGCAGCAGTAACACTGATGTAGTCTCTGATAGGGCAGCAGTAACACTGATGTAGTCTCTGATAGGGCAGCACTAACACTGATGTAGTCTCTGATAGGGCAGCACTAACACTGATGTAGTCTCTGATAGGGCAGCACTAACACTGATGTAGTCTCTGATAGGGCAGCACTAACACTGATGTAATCTCTGATAGGGCAGCACTAACACTGATGTAGTCTCTGATAGGGCAGCACTAACACTGATGTAGTCTCTGATAGGGCAGCACTAACACTGATGTAGTCTCTGATAGGGCAGCACTAACACTGATGTAGTCTCTGATAGGGCAGCACTAACACTGATGTAGTCTCTGATAGGGCAGCACTAACACTGATGTAGTCTCTGATAGGGCAGCACTAACACTGATGTAGTCTCTGATAGGGCAGCAGTAACACTGATGTAGTCTCTGATAGGGCAGCACTAACACTGATGTAGTCTCTGATAGGGCAGCATTAACACTAATGTAGTCTCTGATAGGGCAGCAGTAACACTAATGTAGTCTCTGATAGGGCAGCAGTAACACTGATGTAGTCTCTGATAGGGCAGCAGTAACACTGATGTAGTCTCTGATAGGGCAGCAGTAACACTGATGTAGTCTCTGATAGGGCAGCACTAACACTGATGTAGTCTCTGATAGGGCAGCAGTAACACTGATGTAGTCTCTGATAGGGCAGCATTAACACTGATGTAGTCTCTGATAGGGCAGCACTAACACTGATGTAGTCTCTGATAGGGCAGCACTAACACTGATGTAGTCTCTGATAGGGCAGCACTAACACTGATGTAGTCTCTGATAGGGCAGCACTAACACTGATGTAGTCTCTGATAGGGCAGCACTAACACTGATGTAGTCTCTGATAGGGCAGCATTAACACTGAAGTAGTCTCTGATAGGGCAGCACTAACACTGATGTAGTCTCTGATAGGGCAGCACTAACACTGATGTAGTCTCTGATAGGGCAGCACTAACACTGATGTAGTCTCTGATAGGGCAGCAGATAACTCCCTCGGGTAGATAACGTCGGTAGTCCAGTTGTGAAGGCCTGGTGGGGAGGATAGGTGATTGTAGCCCAGGAGTGACTGATGGAACTCTTCAGCTGGCTAGCTCCGGAATAATTGATGTTTGCTCCGGAATCGACGTAAGCCGATAGTCACACGGATAGCAGCTAGCTAGCTGCGAGATCCAGGTATGAATGTCCAGAGTTAGTGGTTGAAATCCGGGGACATGGAGAGAAAAATGGGTCCGGTATGTTCCGAGCCGCACCGTACAAAACTGGCGATAGATTTTCGAGCTAAAGGGTAGCTGATGATCACAAACTGTGGTTAGCTGAATACTAACGATTAGCCAGTAAAGAAGCTAACTAGCTTCTGATTAGCTTCAGGCTAGCTTCTGGATTATCTTCTGGCTAGTTTCTGGATTAGCTTCTGGCTAGCTTCTGGATTAGTTTCTGGCTAGCTTCTGGATTAGTTTCTGGCTAGCTTCTGGATTAGCTTCTGGCTAGCTTCTGGATTAGCTTCTGGCTAGCTTCTGGCTAGCTTCTATGGAGGATTACAGATTTGAGGTAAATAATACTTTCTTTTTTTATAAATATAAGTTGGTTAGGCGGGTTGCAGGAGAGTGTTTTGAAGATGAGTTTATAGAAAATCAAAAATATAAATAAAAAGGTATGCGAAGAAAGTTGTAGAAATATATACATATATATACGGACAAGGACAAAAGACATCTAAAATGCTATGCCATCTTGGAGCAGAGGAAGGATGCAATGCTCATTTCCTCTCTCTGTTCCGTTAACCTTTGGGGTGGTAGTCTTGGTAACGGTAGGTCATATGCAAAACCACTTCAGAAGTAAAAAAAAAAATGAATCTGAGCATCCTTGTATATGGAGTATGGGAATTGTATCAGGATTGAGATCCACATACGAATGTAGTTTAAATCAAAACTCAAAAGATAAACTCATGTCGTTTTTTGAGCTGTTGACATATTGGGGAAAAAAATTCAGATGTATATCAGACATGCCAAATTATTGTCAAATGATCAGAATTGTGTTGCCTGTGTAAACGCAGCCTAAACTTCTGTTTCCCTCCTCAGGAGCTTCCTGTCAGGCTGCTGCAAGTGCCTTGGTGGCTATGCTGCTCCTCCAACTCATTCATTGGCTTTAAGACCACTTCCTGAACCCACTGATTGGCTGAATACATGTGCTTTTATTTTTTTTTCTTCTTCAAAATCCCTCCCACTGTGATTGGTGGCTGTCTGTCCACTTTCTGCTAACTACTGATTAATAAATAAATACAATTATTGATTGATTGATAGCCATGACAACAATACTTTGATAATATTACCTTGTAACTTTATGATTTTGCCTTAAATCAACAGTTTGGATCCACCTACACATTAAAGGGTTTTTCTTTATTCGTACTATTTTCTACATTGTAGAATAACAGTGAAGACATCAACTATTATGCTGTGCCAATAGTAGGACACACCTACTATTCCATGGTTTCCATGGTTTCTATATGTGTGTATATATATATCATGGATTAAATTCATTTTACACCTACTATTCCATGGTTTCCATGGTTTCTATATGTGCATATATATATATATATTGTCACGTTCTGACCTTTATTTCCTGTGTTTTGTATTTAGTTAGTATGGTCAGGGCGTGAGTTGGGTGGGCAGTCTATGTTTGTTTTTCTATGTTTTGTGTATTTCTATGTTTCAGCCTAGTATGGTTCTCAATCAGAGGCAGGTGTCATTAGTTGTCTCTGATTGAGAATCATACTTAGGTAGCCTGGGTTTCACTGTGTGTTTGTGGGTGATTGTTTCTGTCTCTGTGATTGCACCAGATAGGACTGTTTTGAGTTTTCACATTTATTGTTTTTTTGTAGTCAGTTGTTCATGTGTACCTTAACGTATTAAAAAGAACCATGGACACTTACCACGCCGCGTATTGGTCCTCTGATCCGTTTCGCCTCTCTCCTCTTCGGAAGAAGAGGAGGAAATTCATTACATATATATATATCATGGATTTAATTCATTTTACACCTACTACTCCATGGTTTCCATGGTTTCTATATGTGCATATATATATATATATCATATATAATGGATTTAATTCATTTTACACCTACCATTCAATGTTTCCATGTTTCTATATGTGTATATATATCATGGATTTAATTCATTTTACAGTGTTATTGCCTGTTTTCTTTCACTATTTCTGACCATTGGTGATCTTAGTCAGCTATGACACATAATACTTCATTTCACATTTCCTTATTAAGTTATGGTGTCAGATAACATACAATGAAACTAGACTTCTGTTAATAATATACAAATGACCTTGTTCCAGGTGAGGATGTTGTTCAGCACTAGTGTGTCAATAGCAGGGCATCTTTGACTCTACTAATCATATTACATTGTTTGGTGGGGATGTTGTTCAGCACTAGTGTGTCAATAGCAGGGCATCTTTGACTCTAGATGACACCAACTAATCATATTACATTGTTTGGTGGGGATGTTGTTCAGCACTAGTGTGTCAATAGCAGGGCATCTTTGACTCTAGATGACACCTACTAATCATATTACATTGTTTGGTGGGGATGTTGTTCTGCACTAGTGTGTCAATAGCAGGGCATCTTTGACTCTAGATGACACCTACTAATCATATTACATTGTTTGGTGGGGATGTTGTTCTGCACTAGTGTGTCAATAGCAGGGCATCTTTGACTCTAGATGACACCTACTAATCATATTACATTGTTTGGTGGGGATGTTGTTCTGCACTAGTGTGTCAATAGCAGGACATCTTTGACTCTAGAATACACCTACTAAACATATTACATTGTTTGGTGAGGATGTTGTTCTGCACTAGTGTGTCAATAGCAGGGCATCTTTGACTCTACTAAACATATTACATTGTTTGGTGGGGATGTTGTTCTGCACTAGTGTGTCAATAGCAGGGCATCTTTGACTCTACTAAACATATTACATTGTTTGGTGGGGATGTTGTTCAGCACTAGTGTGTCAATAGCAGGGCATCTTTGACTCTAGATTACACCTACTAATCATATTACATTGTTTGGTGGGGATGTTGTTCTGCACTAGTGTGTCAATAGCAGGGCATCTTTGACTCTAGATGACACCTACTAAACATATTACATTGTTTGGTGGGGATGTTGTTCTGCACTAGTGTGTCAATAGCAGGGCATCTTTGACTCTACTAAACATATTACATTGTTTGGTGGGGATGTTGTTCTGCACTAGTGTGTCAATAGCAGGGCATCTTTGACTCTAGATTACACCTACTAATCATATTACATTGTTTGGTGGGGATGTTGTTCTGCACTAGTGTGTCAATAGCAGGGCATCTTTGACTCTAGATTACACCTACTAATCATATTACATTGTTTGGTGGGGATGTTGTTCAGCACTAGTGTGTCAATAGCAGGGCATCTTTGACTCTACTAATCATATTACATTGTTTGGTGGGGATGTTGTTCTGCACTAGTGTGTCAATAGCAGGGCATCTTTGACTCTAGAATACACCTACTAATAATATTACATTGTTTGGTGGGGATGTTGTTCAGCACTAGTGTGTCAATAGCAGGGCATCTTTGACTCTACTAAACATATTACATTGTTTGGTGGGGATGTTGTTCAGCACTAGTGTGTCAATAGCAGGGCATCTTTGACTCTACTAAACATATTACATTGTTTTCGAGATCAGACGTTGTATATTATTCTAATCCGAATGTTCATTGTAGGCAGTTGCTTTCATTTCAGAGCGTCTAATTTGTAAACGTTTCGACTGTATTAAATTATAATTTTGTCGATTCCGTGAAACATTTTACATGATTTTGTGATGTAGGTGATGAAGCTTTAAGAGTTCTTATCGATTCACTGGTAAAACAACGTGTTCCATTGATCCCATTGCAGCTTTACTGGGGCCATGAACACACACTCTGCTGTAACACACACTCTGCTGTAACACACACTCTGCTGTAACACACACTCTGCTGTAACACACACTCTGCTGTAACACACACTCTGCTGTAACACACACTCTGCTGTAACACACACTCTGCTGTAACACACACTGCTGTAACACACACTGCTGTAACACACACTCTGCTGTAACACACACTCTGCTGTAACACACACTCTGCTGTAACACACACTCTGCTGTGTAACACACACTCTGCTGTAACACACACTCTGCTGTAACACACACTCTGCTGTGTAACACACACTCTGCTGTAACACACACTCTGCTGTAACACACACTCTGCTGTAACACACACTCTGCTGTAACACACACACTGCTGTAACACACACTCTGCTGTAACACACACTCTGCTGTAACACACACACTCTGCTGTAACACACACACTCTGCTGTAACACACACACTCTGGTGTAACACACACTCTGCTGTAGGGCCTTACCAGACATCACTGTAACACACACACTCTGCTGTAACACACACTCTGCTGTAGGGCCTTACCAGACATCACTGTAACACACACACTCTGCTGTAACACACACTCTGCTGTGTAACACACACTCTGCTGTAACACACACTCTGCTGTAACACACACACTCTGCTGTGTAACACACACTCTGCTGTAACACACACACTCTGCTGTAACACACACTCTGCTGTAACACACACTCTGCTGTAATACACACTCTGCTGTAACACACACACTCTGCTGTGTAACACACACTCTGCTGTAACACACACTCTGCTGTAACACACACTCTGCTGTAGGGCCTTACCAGACATCACTGTAACACACACACTCTGCTGTAACACACACTCTGCTGTGTAACACACACTCTGCTGTAACACACACTCTGCTGTAGGGCCTTACCAGACATCACTGTAACACACACACTCTGCTGTAACACACACTCTGCTGTAACACACACTCTGCTGTAACACACACTCTGCTGTGTAACACACACTCTGCTGTAACACACACTCTGCTGTGTAACACACACTCTGCTGTGTAACACACACTCTGCTGTGTAACACACACTCTGCTGTAACACACACACTCTGCTGTAACACACACTCTGCTGTAACACACACTCTGCTGTGTAACACACACTCTGCTGTAACACACACTCTGCTGTGTAACACACACTCTGCTGTAACACACACTCTGCTGTAACACACACACTCTGCTGTAACACACACTCTGCTGTAACACACACACTCTGCTGTAACACACACTCTGCTGTAACACACACTCTGCTGTAACACACACTCTGCTGTAACACACACTCTGCTGTGTAACACACACTCTGCTGTAACACACACTCTGCTGTAACACACACTCTGCTGTAACACACACTCTGCTGTGTAACACACACGCTGCTGTGTAACACACACTCTGCTGTAGGGCCTTACCAGATGTCACTGTAACACACACTCTGCTGTGTAACACACACTCTGCTGTGTAACACACACTCTGCTGTAACACACACTCTGCTGTAACACACACTCTGCTGTGTAACACACACACTCTGCTGTAGGGCCTTACCAGATGTCACTGTAACACACACTCTGCTGTAACACACACTCTGCTGTGTAACACACACACTCTGCTGTAGGGCCTTACCAGATGTCAATGTAACACACACTCTGCTGTAACACACACTCTGCTGTAACACACACTCTGCTGTAACACACACTCTGCTGTAGGGCCTTACCAGACATCACTGTAACACACACACTCTGCTGTGTAACACACACACTCTGCTGTGTAACACACACTCTGCTGTGTAACACACACTCTGCTGTAACACACACTCTGCTGTAACACACACTCTGCTGTAACACACACTCTGCTGTAACACACACTCTGCTGTAACACACACTCTGCTGTGTAACACACACTCTGCTGTAACACACACTCTGCTGTAACACACACTTTGCTGTAACACATACTCTGCTGTAACACACACTTTGCTGTAGGGCCTTACCAGACATCACTGTAACACACACACTCTGCTGTAACACACACTCTGCTGTGTAACACACACTCTGCTGTGTAACACACACTCTGCTGTGTAACACACACTCTGCTGTGTAACACACACTCTGCTGTAACACACACTCTGCTGTAACACACACTCTGCTGTGTAACACACACTCTGCTGTAACACACAATCTGCTGTAACACACACTCTGCTGTGTAACACACACTCTGCTGTAACACACACTCTGCTGTGTAACACACACTCTGCTGTGTAACACACACTCTGCTGTAACACACACTCTGCTGTAACACACACTCTGCTGTAACACACACTCTGCTGTAACACACACACTGCTGTAGGGCATTACCAGATGTCAATGTAACACACACTCTGCTGTAACACACACTCTGCTGTGGGGCCTTACCAGACATCACTGTACCACACACTCTGCTGTAACACACACTCTGCTGTGGGGCCTTACCAGACATCACTGTACCACACACTCTGCTGTAGGGGCAGAGGATCCACTATATAACAGCTGAAACTGTGTGTCTGTAATGAGAGGGACAGAGGATCCACTATATAACAGCTGAAACTCTGTGTTGTGTTCCCTTTGCCTGCATGGCTGTCCTGTGTTGCTGACTGTGTTAGTCCTGTGTTGCTGACTGTGTTAGTCCCGTGTTGCTGACTGTGTTAGTCCTGTGTTGCTGACTGTGTTAGTCCTGTGTTGCTGACTGTGTTAGTCCTGTGTTGCTGACTGTGTTAGTCCTGTGTTGCTGGCTGTGTTAGTCCTGTGTTGCTGACTGTGTTGCTGACTGTGTTAGTCCTGTGTTGCTGACTGTGTTGCTGACTGTGTTGCTGGCTGTGTTAGTCCTGTGTTGCTGACAGTGTTAGTCCTGTGTTGCTGACTGTGTTAGTCCCGTGTTGCTGACTGTGTTAGTCCTGTGTTGCTGACTGTGTTAGTCCTGTGTTGCTGGCTGTATTAGTCCTGTGTTGCTGACTGTGTTGCTGACTGTGTTAGTCCCGTGTTGCTGACTGTGTTGCTGACTGTGTTAGTCCTATGTTGCTGACTGTGTTAGTCCTGTGTTGCTGACTGTGTTAGTCCTGTGTTGCTGGCTGTGTTAGTCCTGTGTTGCTGACTGTGTTAGTCCTGTGTTGCTGACTGTGTTAGTCCTGTGTTGCTGACTGTGTTGC